>NW_007729508.1:176499-192696 GCF_000696425.1 Galeopterus variegatus
GGAGCGCCTCCGCGCTTCCCAAGTGGCGCACTAGCGCAGTGCGCCACCGGGCCGGCCCCTTTTTTAGAATAAATTTATCCCAGGCAGTATTTTGGGCTTACTTAATGCTAAAAAATTAGTCATTGTTTATCTGAAATGAAAGCTTAATTGAGCATTCTGTATTTTATCTGGCAATCTTTACCTATGAAAATAACCTAAAATTCAGCAAAGATTTATGTACAAATCCTTGTCATAAGTTTATTTATAACAGCAAAAATATTGAAAAAAAAAATCCTAAATTTCCAACAATAGAGGAGTGGAAGAGAGCTCTGTGTCTAAAGAGTTTTTAATGACCATGCTTATAATATAAACTTAAAAAAAACAACAGGCACCTGACACCCATTAGGATGGCTCTCAAAAAAAAGGGAAAATAACACGTGATGGCAAGAATGTGAACTTGGAGCACTTGTGCACTGTTGGTGGATATGTAAAACAGTATAACCACTGTGGAAAACAGTAAGGTAGCTCCTTATAAAATTGAAAATAGAATTATGATATGATTCAGCAATTCCACCTCTGGGATATATCCAAAAGAATTGAAAGCAGGGTCTTGAAGAGTGTTCATAGTGGCATTATTCACAATAGCTAAAACATGGAAGCAACCCAAGTGTCCATTAACAAGTGAATGGATAAACAAAATGTGGTATATAAAGTATTATTTGGCCTTAAAAAGGAAGGAAATTCTGACACATGCTGCAAATGGATAAACTTTAAGGACATTACATTAAATGAAATAAACCAGTCACAAAAAGATAAATATGGTATGACTCCACTTACACGAGATACTTAAGAGCAGTCAAAATCACAGAGACAGAAAGTAGGATGGTGGTTGCCAGAGGTTCGGGGACAGAAAATGGGGAGTTAATATTTAATGGGCATAGAATAGAATTTCAGTTTGGGAAGATGGAAAATTTCTGAAGATGGATGGCGGTGATGGTTACACAACAATATGAATGCACTTATTTTACCCCAATAAAAAAATGAAACAAACAATCAAGCAATCCAAGCAGGGTCAAAGCTGTGATCTCAAGTACATAAAAAATATGCATTGGAGAGTAATTCACAAAATGCTAACAGTGGTTCTCCCTGAGTACTGACATTATGGGTATTTTTGTTCTCTTCTCTATGTAGTTTTGTATTTTCTAAATTCCCTGTTATGAGCACATAAGACCATTATGGGGGAGGGTGTGGGTGGAAGTAATTAAAAACAAAACCAAAAATAGGGCATGGTCAAAATCTGCACTACTAATGTATGATGACAAATCTAAGAGGGTCTATACTTACGACACTCTGAGGTGAAGTGGGAATTGGAGTAGAGGCTCCACTTCTATTGACATATCCCTCCTCTCTGGGCAGAGAATCAGGCAGGAGAACCACCCTCAGGATGATCTGTGGGCTTCAAAAAGTAGCAGAGGGAAACTGGACCCTGTCCTAGGTGGAGCCCCAAGAGGGTGTCCAGGCTTTTGAGAAGAGATGCTGCAGATAGTCCTAGATGGTCTTACAGAGTGTCCTGTGCCCCAGAAAGCTTGAAAACCACCAAAGGACTCCAGGGGTCTCTCAGAGAGTTAGAGAAGTGGTAGAAAGAGGAAGGTCCTGTGGTCATATGGCCAAGAAAAAGACCTATGGCAAGGATCCTGGGGACCAGAAGGGGGGCAGACCTCACGGCCCTCCATAACCCTCCCCACTCCCTGAGAATTTAGGAGCAACTTCATGTCTGAGTACTCAGTAGGTGCTTGTTGCATGAATTAGATGAACAAGTAAATGCTTGTTGTATGAATTAGGATGCCAGAGATGCCCAGGACAAGCTGAAAGCAAGGTCCCTGGAAAAGGAAGGGAGAAGAGGGAATTATTGGGCAGAGGGGAAGGTGACAGATGGAGGCATGAGGCAGGCAGGTGGAAGGGTGCTCCCAACAACAAAGGGTAGACAGCTTTGGGGAAAGGTTGGTGACAGCCATTGGGAGAGGCAAAGCCCAAAGCAGAAGCTGAAAATGATAACTTGCTGCTTCTGGTGCCTTCTGCCATGCAGAGAGAGGCACCATAACTTTCCATGGCAGCTCCTCTATCCTAAGAGCCTGCAAAGCTCTGTCCAAGGGGAAGTTAGGACCTGATGCAGTAGCATTTGAAGCAGGACCTTCAAGGAGGAGCAAATAGTCTTCTTAGACCTCCTGGAAAAGGGGAAGAAACAAAGAGCTGGTCTGATTTCCTGGCACATGTTTAGCATTAATAGTATTTTAAGTGAGTTATATGTTCTGAACATGTCTACCCATTCCTTAGAAGAGCTGGATAAAAAGGAGTAATAAAGGGCAGGGAAGAACAGCAACTTTATTTTCCATCTGTGACTATATTTTCTACCCTCTTTGAAATGAGGAAATAGAATAGTTTGGCTAAAGCACTTCCTTATTTTAGAGGAATCTAGTTTAATCTTCCCCCCACCATTGCTCCCATATTCCTCTGGACTCCTCTTCAAAGATTGTCAGAATATATCAAGAAATAAGACGCAATTATATGTTTTCTACAAGAATCCCATTTTAACAATAAAGACACATATAGATTAAAAGTAAATGGATGGGGCCGGCCTGTGGCTCACTCAGGAGAGTGCGGTGCTGATAACACCAAGGCCACGGGTTCGGATCCCATATAGGGATGGCTGGTTTGCTCACTGGGTGAGCGTGGTGCTGACAACACCAAGTCAAGGGTTAAGATCCCCTTACCAGTCATCTTTTTTGAAAAAAAAAAAAAAAGTAAATGGATGGAGAAAGATATGCCATCCTAACACTAATAAAAAGAAAGCAGATGTGGCTATATTAATTTCAGACAGAGCAGACATTAGACCAAGGAAAGTAATCAGGAATAAAGGTGGGTATTACATAATGATCAAGAGGTCAGTTCTCCAAGAAGACACTTTAAACGTGTATGCATCTAACAACAGAGAATCAAATATATGAGGCAAAAACTGATAGAACTTCAAGGAAAAATGCATGAGTCCACTATTATAGTTGGAGATGTCAACATCCCTCTTTCAGAAATGGACAGATCCTGCAGGCAAAAAATGGGTAAAGACATAGTTGAACTCAATAACACCAGCGATCAACTGGATATAATAGACATCTACAGACTACCTCATCCAGAAACAGAATACACATTCTTCTCAAGGTCACATGGAACATTCACCAATATAGGCCATATTCTGAGCCATAAAGTACACATTAACAAATTTAAAAGAATAGAAATCACACAATGTCAGCTTTCAGACTACAATGGAATTAAACTAGAAATCGATAACAGAAAGATAGCTGGAAAATCCTCAAATACTTGGATATTAAGCAATGCACTTGTAAACAGCATATGGGTCAAAGAAATCTCAAGAGAAATTTAAAAATAGTTTGAACTAAATGATGATAAAAACATAACTTAACAAAATTTGTGGGATGCAGCAAAAGCAGGGCTTAAGGGAAATTTGTGGCATTGAGTGCATATATTAGAATAGAAGAAAGGTCTACAATCAGTCATTTAAGCTTCTACCTGGGAAGCTAGAAAAAGAGCAAATTAAATTCAAAGTAAGCAGAAGAAAAGAAATAAAAATTAGAGCAGAAATTAATGAAATTGGAAACAAAATCAATAGAGAAAAATCAACAAAATCAAAGTTGATTTTTTGAAAAGCTCAATAAAATTGACAAGCCTCTAGCCAGGCTAACTAAGAAAAAAAGAAAAGAGAGAGAGCACACAAATTACTAATATCAGAAATGAAAGAGGGGACATCACCACAGATCCCATTGACATTAAAAGGATAATAAAGGAATCTATGAACAACACTATGCCCTATTTGATAACCTAGATGAAATGGACTGATTCTTTGAAAGACATAATCTGGCAAAACACATGCAAGAAGAAATAGACATATATCTATTAAAGAAATTGAATCAACAATTAATAACCTCCCAAACACAAAGCACCAGGCCCAGATAGATTTACTGATGAATTCTACCAAATATTTAAGTAAGAAATTATACTAATTCTCTACAATCTCTTTCAGAAGATAGAAGCAGAAGGAATACCTCCTTACTCATTTCATGAGGCCAGTATTAGCCTAATATCAATACCAGAGAAAGACATTACAAGAAAAGAAAATTACAGACTAATTATTTCTCATGAACATAGATGCAAAAATCCTGAACAAAATATCAGAAAATAGAGCTTAACAATGTATAAAGAGAATTATACACCACAATCAAGTGGGATTTATTTCAGGTATACAAAGCTGGTTTAACATTCAAAAATCAATTAATGTAATCCATCACATCAATGGGCTAAAGAAAAAATCATGTGGTCATATTAATAGATGCAGAAAAAAAGCATTTGACAAAATCCAACACCCACTCATGATAAAAACTCTCAACTAGGAATAGAGGGGAACTTCCTCAGCTTAATAAACAATATATATATATATAAATCTACACCTAACATCATACTTAATAGTGAGAAAACTCAAAGCTTTCCCACTAAGATCAGGAACAAGGCAAAGATGTCTCCTGTCACCACTGCTTTTCAACATCATACTGGAAGTCCTAGAAATGTAATAAGACAAGAAAAGGAAATACAAGGTGTACAGACTGGGAAGGAAGAAATAAAACTTTATTGTAGATGACATGATCATCTATGTAGAAAATCCAAAAGAATTGACAAAAAACTCCTGGAACTCACAAGCAATTACAGTAGTGTTGCAAAATACTAGGTTCATACAAAAATGTCGATTGCTTTCCTATATACTAGCAATGAACAAGTGGAATTTGAGATTAAATCCCTTATAACAGGGCTGTCATGTGGTATACACGCAATACACGGTATGCATGATTACAAGTTGTCGGTGTTATTATTACCATAGCTCTGCAGGTCTTCAGCATCTTTTATCTGAATTGTGTCTTCGGCTTTCTTGTCTCTATTCCTGCTTCAAACCTCCCCTCCAAATAGCAACCAGGGTGAGTTCATTAGAATGTAAATACAACCATTGTCAGTTTCCTGCCGAAAACTCTCCAAGGGTTACCCATAGCCTCAGGGTAAAGTCCATTAACACGATGAACAAAGTCTCAAAGTTCATTTCCCGCCTACATTTCCTTGCATCGGTGTTATTATTACCATAGCTCTGCAGGTCTTCAGCATCTTTTATCTGAATTGTGTCTTCAGCTTTCTTGCCTCTATTCCTGCTTCAAACCTCCCCTCCAAATAGCAACCAGGGTGAGTTCATTAGAATGCAAATACAACCATTGTCAGTTTCCTGCTGAAAACTCTCCAAGGGTTACCCATAGCCTCAGGGTAAAGTCCATTAACACGATGAACAAAGTCTCAAAGTTCAGGACCCTGCCTACATTTCCTTGAGTCTCCTGGCACTTCAGCTTCAATTTTATGGTCAGACACCCAGCTCTGTGAGATTCCCACCCCACCCTTGTCCCAGCATCTGTCCCACGCACACGTCATGCTGCTGGTCATTGCTGCTCCTTTGCTTCTGGAGTTCCTTATTCCTGTAATACTCCAGCTCACCCTTAGGTGAACTCTTCTTCTCCAGGAAGAGTTAGACAGTCACCTCCCCCACCAAGCCAGGGATGAGTCTCTCTCCTCTAGCAATACCGCTCTCATTGAACTTACCATGCTCTATTTTAAGGATCTGCTTCTGCGTCTATACCCTACCAGAGTATAATCTTGAGAACAGGATTTTGGTTTCTTTGAATCCTCAGAACCTAGTAAGGTGCCTGGCCATCAGTAGGTACACAACAAATGTTAGTGGCACAAATTACTGGAACTGAGCTAAGCACTTTACAGAGAAGATTACTTCTAACCCTTTCAACAAACTTGAAAAGTGGGTACCAGTATACTCATTTAATAGGTGATGAAACTGAGGCTCAGAGAGATTAAATTGTTGGCCTAAGGTCAAGGTGGCTACTCCTGGATTCCAGATCTTCTGACTCCAAAGCCCACATTCCTACCACGGCAGCAAAGAGTCCCTGGGAATGTATCCCTTCTGGGGCCCTGTAGGGTGTTTGGAAGTCAAGTTAATGTCCTGGCGGGGGTTCACACATGCCTATTCAGGGATGTGTTTATGGAAAGAACTCGGTGATCACAGCTGGCTTCTTCCCAAAGCCTTGAAACCTGGTTTTGTCCCACCTGTCCCACAGGTTGTGTGGGAACCAAATTGAAGGGCTTCTTCTCAGTCCCCACCTTCCTCGAAGTCTCTGCAGCACTGTCCTATCTCTCTTTCCCCTCAAGCTGCCTCCTTTTGTTTCTTTCTCTGGCTTCTTCTCCTAATTCCTAAATATAGACACTCTCCCCACTATCCCCCTTTTCATTTCTGCCGCTGACATACTCCTTCAGATCACAGTCCCTCTTCCTGTCCTGTGGCAGAGATGACCTCCAGAGATGCCTGGCCAGCAGGTACTCCCCATCTGGCCCCCTTGCATGGGTAGGGCCATCTGACTGACTCCTGCCCCACGGAAGGACTGTCTCATAAAATCCCCTGTGAGATCCTTGACATTCTCCTGTGCCAGATGGATGTCAATTCCAAGGTGACCCCCAGAGCCTCGTGTTGAAGATGGAAAAGCGCCCCTTACTAAGGGTCCTTGAATTACTCCAGAAGCAGAGCCCTACCTCTATTATGTTCCGTTACTGAGATTTGGGCATCTCAGTAACAGCAGCTAGCATTGCCTTACCTAATTCAGACCCTGTGCTGATCTTCATGTTCTTGGGCTCTCCCCTCCTTTGAGGAAGCTCTACCTTATACCTCATCGCTCCATCAATCTACCCAGGCTGTGTTACCACCTTTCCCTCCAACTCTTCCACCCTTTACCTACAGGCTCTGGGATGAGCTTCTAGGAGAGGTCTGGAAACCTCAGGCTCCAAGTCCCTTCCCGCCACTTACTCTCTTTCACATTCTTGGACTCTTGTCAATCTTACTACTTAGAGTCCCCCAAATATACCCTGCCCATTCCTGTCTCTGTTTGCTGCTGCTTCTCTGCATCACTGTCCAAATCCTCCCTGCATTTGAAGACCCACCTCAAATCTTTCCTTCTCTGAGATGGACTCTTCAGGTCCTCCAGCCACAGGGAATGGCTCCTCTCTGGATGCCTCCATCCCTCTGCTTGTATGTCACGTGGGACCCACGAGTTGTCACACCGCACTACCATGACATGCGTGCTCGCACAGCCCCCCTCCCCTCCCACTGGACTGTCGGCTTTCTGAGCACAAGCCTGGGTCTTCTCTGTCCCCCACTGGGCCAGGCAGATCCCAGGTACAGAGTGGGTGCTAGCTCCCTTCCACCCACCACCCAGCAATCCTCGATCTTTCTTCCTTGAGGGTGAGGCGGGAGGCTGCAGAGGCGCATAACCAGCTCCTCCATCCCCCTCCTCTCAGCGCACTCAGAGGGCTAACTGTGTGACCTTCTCCATCTGTGGATTCCTCTCTCTCTCTTTCTCTCTTTTCCCTCTCTCTTCTCTCTTTGAACACAGGGTCATAGAACTTTCTTGCAGGCCTGGCCTGGCTGGGAAGAAGTTGGCTGCTCAGTTATATTTAGGCTAGCAGAGACATCAATCTAAGGCTCTCTAAAAATAAAGTCCTGTTTAGCTGGATCCCCAAACATCCCCACCCACTGCTAGCAAGAGGCTCATTCGCCTCCTTCGGGCCCCCAGACCCTTCACAGGGCCCACACATGTGTGACCGTGTGAGTTAGAACGTCAGCTAACAGTTGCCCTCCCTGGCCTAGTTCAAAGAAGGATTTATCTCCTCTTCTAACCCTTCCTTTGCTAGGCCTTTTCTCCTCATTCTGTCCCAGGGACCTTCTTTGAGGCCTCTTCCCTCCCTAAACTAGCCAGAAGCAAACCTGTGACTGGAGGAGATACTGACCCTCCAAAGTTCCTGGGCCCTGCAGTTTCATTCCCTACAAGGCAACCGTCACATTTGCACTAAGAAGTAGATGGAAGACAAAGACATAAGCTTGTAGCAGAAAGTGGGGTTTGCAGTTGGGCTAGAATGTGTGATGGGGGTCTTTGAATGAATGCTCCTCGCAGACAGCCTGTGCGTGCGTGTGTGTGTGTGTGTAGCACACTGAGGGTGCCTGAGAAGAGTCACACACGCACACTGTGGCCGACCCTTCCTACTCCTTAGCTTGGCTTCCACAGCCCTGGTTCTTTTCCATCCCTGCTGATGAAACACTTCTTTATGTCTTATTCACATCCTGTCTTGACTACCACAATTGTCTCCTTGCCGGGCCCACATGTGTCTCATCACCGATGGGATCCAAATGTTGCTGACAAAATAATCTCGCTGCCTTTGTGCTGCAGTCACATTCCTCCACTTCTGCAAATTCTTCTCTGTCTCTCCATTACTAGGGGATCACATACACGGACCACCAGCTCTCTCTGCTTCCTCGCACCCCCTGCCCCCTGCCCCCTTCTCTCTCGGTCCCTCATACGAGGGCTGTTCTCGTCCTCCTGCTGTTCCTCAGATCACAGCTCCTTTGGACCTACCCCTATGCCTGGCACAACCTACTGGCACTATTTATTCAGTCTGCACATGTTTATTAAGAATGACAGGCACTCTTCTAGGCGCTGGGAGGCAGTAAGAAACACAACTGAGGACAGCAGTCATAAATATAAATATAATAGAATGTCAAAAATCATAAGAGCTCTGAAGAAAAATAAAGCAGAGAGGGCTAGAGAGCAATTCCTACCCAGGGTGGTCTGGAAGGCCTCTCTGAGGAGACCTGGATCCTGCTCCCCATCTTTCCTTCATGGGGCTCAAGGCGGCATCCTCTCCTGCTTTGCCAGCAGACTCCTCTCCCATCCTTCTGTTTGTACTCGGCTTGTCTGGATCTTCAGATCGGGGAGGCACCAGGTATAACTCTGCTTCAGCAGGAGACCTGTTACATTATTAGCTCCTTAAAGACTCAGGATCAGAAGAAAACAAGCGCACATACAAATTCCAAAACACAGATTCATTCTCCTCCATTTCCCTGTTCAGAACTCAATGGTCATGTAACTACGGTATCTGATTGATTAGAGGATGCTCTGCCCGAGTGCCCCGTTAATGTCTCCCCTTTCCTGGAATCAGGAAGCATCTTTTGGCAGTGGTGACCCAAAGCTGACTCCATCTACTCCAGCCAGGCCTCCCTCTTCAGACAAAGCCCAGTGCAACCCATGGCAGGGGTGCTTGGTGACAGTCAGTGCCATCTGCAACTTTAAACAGCCTACAGGAAAAAGCACCCAGTGACCAGTGATGGACGTGTTAATGAACAATTTTGTCAGCAGGTGAAACGACTAACGTTAAATTAGTAGCAATAAAAATTGCTACCACATTTTAAAAAATGTTGTCTGTGTTTGTTTTTATGCCTGGGAGGGAAAAGGCAAGGAAGGGTAGCAAGATGAAGTCTAGGTCTTCATAGACGGAGAACAAAGTTGTGAACAGCCTATCTTCTCCCAGGGACTCTTGGGCAGCCAGCTCGAGTGACAGCCACCCTGCCCATTGCAGTCTATCCTTGATCCCCGGTTCTTAGTGTGCTCTGTCTAGATCTGCCCTGTGCAATCCATAGCCACTAGTTACAAGGGGCCATTGAGCACTTGAAATGTGGCTGGTCTGCAGCAGAATCAATAGATGCTGTGAGCATATAACACACACGGGATATTGAAGACTAAGTACAAAAAGGTGAATTGAAATATCTCACAAATAATTTTTATATTGGTTAGTTACATGTTGAAATGATATTTTGGGGATAAATAGAAATATTAATTACAATAAATATGATATAAATAATAATAAATTATAAAGAAACATATTCTTAAAATTCATTTCACCTGTTTATTTTTACCTTCTTAGAGCGGCTGTTAGAAAATTTAAAATTACACATGTTGCTTGCACTCGTGGCTTGCGCTACATTTCTACTGAAAATTGCTGGTTTAGTATCAGATCTCTGGTTCTTAAAACATTGTCTAAAGCAGTTACGTTTTGTTTAATAGAAATCTTGCGCAGAGCTCCTTGCACTGTATGGCAAAAGTGGAGCTGTCCAGGTGGAAGATGGGGACACTTGCAGGGAAAAGAGGATAGGGGTGTCTGGAGGGGGCTGGGAGTGTGGCAGAAGCCCTATCCATTAGCAGAGCCTTGTCTGGCTCATCTATTATTGGATCAGATCGCCCATTCATTTGAAATTGGGGGGGATACTCGGAGGCCCTCATTCAATCACTCTAAGTGGAATCTGATCTTTATCTTGGGATAAACATTCCAAATGGAAGGTGAGTGCTGGGAGATAAGGGAGATAAGGAAACCATATGGCCCTGTCACCGGGAGGCTCCCTGGGTCTTATTCTTGAAAGGATGAATTAATCCAAAGGGGATCATCGTAGTTCTGTTTCTTAAGAAGGCAGAAGTCCCAAAGCCCCACATAGGGATGTGAACTCTCCCAGGGCAGGGAGGACTGGAACTCAGAACTTGACTCCTCTCTTACTTTTGCTGGGTTCTCGCTTCCTCTCTCCTGCTCTGTCCAATTCCCTTTATACCAAAGCCCTCGGGGCTGGTGTCAATGGACCCCCGATCATTAAACTGCACCCAGCATCCCAAACTGTGGAGCTGGGACCTGGATCTCCCTCCCCCTTGATCTGGCATAATTTCCAGAGACTTCAGCTTTACCCTACCCCCAGCCCTTTTGGTGGCTGACCAGTGGTGGCCGCCAAGGTGGGCATAGAGGGGGGAGGCATTTTCCAGGCAGGGATGGGGAGATTATGGTGGGCTTGTTGGGCCTGCAGAACAACCTGGCAGGCTGAGAATCCCAGCTGTAGGGGAGGGAAGGTAATATGAGCCCCGGAGAAAGAGATCTGGGGCTGAGGGCTGGGGGAGGCCCAGGCGACAGGCTTCTGATCACGTTCTTTCCTCCCCTACGTCACAAGGCACTTCATCCTTCATTCCTCTGGCATTGCTGTTCCTGTGCAGCTGTTTTCTGACCCCCAAAGGCATTCGGTTGAGGGGCAAAAGTGGCTGCTCTAAGCAGAGGGGGATGGCTTCAGAGTGGTGTAACAGTAATCACTGATAATAATCATATAAAGGATAACCAGTATGTATTGAGGACTCACTTTGTGCCAGTGCTCTACCCCGATTATCTTGTTGAATGCATAGTAGTTCTATGAGGTAGGTGCCATTTTATCAAGGAGGAAACTGAGGCTCAGACAGGCTAAGTAAGCCAGGAGTCAAACTCAAGAGGTTGGAGGTTGGAGCTGGAGTTCTTGATCCAAACAGGGCCTGGCATTCAATTATTCCTGTCAAATGTTAGCAGCCGTGGTCAGTGACAGCAATCAGAAGAGAGTTGCCCAGACTCTCTCCACCCACATTTTGGACAGCCCCAAGGTAACATGGGCAGTTGTGCCTGGCTGCCAACCAAGTGAGCCTAGCTGTGGACTCACACCTCACTTGCTGGAACAACCCAAGCCCCCTTTGTGTAAACAGCCCTGGCTGAGAAGGGGCGACTCCCTTGGCCCCCACTTCTTAGGGAGAAGTGAAACAATGGGGGGAGGGGTGGTCCTACAGACCTCTAGCCCACAGGTTCCCTGCTTCAGGCTTGCCCTGGCTGATGGCCTTGGTTTCGGGCTTTTCTGTGCTCTGAGCACATCTAAACATTTGGAGAAAAACAAGAAAGCGAACAATAGACGCTTGTGGGCTAGAGAACAGGGCTGACTCCCCCCCGGGACTCAAGCACTGTTCATAAACTGCCCCAGCTGCACTCTCACGGTCGGGATGTCACTGGAGCCTCGCTGAATTACAGCCTTGTCCTCGCTGGGGGCTGGCTACTGGCTGCTTGTGTATATCGTTGGGGGAATGCAAATGCCGGTGGGGGATCTGTGCTTTCCTGCCTTGACTTTGGGAAATCACACAAAAAAGACACATCCGAGTTTTGGATTTGTAGTTCTGCCAAGTCACCCCCTGACAGACATGTCCTGATCAGAGCTGTTTGCCCCACAGGAAGAGAGTCAGCTTTCTATCAAGTGGACTCTGGGCACAGCTCCAGAGAGCTTGAAGGGGTCCCAAGGACCTGGAGAGTAAGTGGAACTGACTTGTACTGGGAGCAGTTTAGCCAAGAAGCGATGGTACTGACAGTCTCAAAAGGGCTCATTGGTCATCATGCTCGGCGGGGTGGGTGGTGGGACAGTGGTGGGCTTCTCTGAGCAGGCTCCCCTCAGGCTCTCAGACAGTTGTTCCCCATTGTCACAGCCAAAGGCGGCAGGGGTAGGGTGTGTTAAGTCAAGAAAACACACGGGAGTGGAGGGGCCGAAGGGGAGCTCAGACCCCTTCTCATTTACGATTGACCCAGTGACACCAACCAAGGCCCGGTCAGGCTAAATTCCCTGATCAGGGTCTCCCCACCTCGATCCCCAGAACCCTCAGACAACTGTGAGGGGCGTCCCCATCTGGACGGCATCCCTGGAAAAGGCTGGAGGGTTTCTAAAGAGGCTGTTCAGACATCACCTCACAGTTGCAGGCAGCTGAGAGGCGCTTGCATGCTCTTGGCTGCCTCTCTGAGAAATGCCTTGCATCAGAGAGCACTTTCGGGTTGCTTTTGCCTGAGGAAAGTGGTAAGAACTCAATGAGAAGCCCATGGCTGAAAGAAAGGCCAGTGAGTTTACTTGCTAAAAGTCTTTGCAAAGTACCATCTGGGGGACATGAAAGGCAATGTTGCAGGGGTTGGGACTGAAGACACCAGGGTGGGCAGGAAGGCCCCTAGATGAGGGGACGTTGGAGGCAAAGAGAGAGGAATGTAGAAACACATGGTTTGGCTTCTGGAGAATAAAGAAAGGATTTTTAGTGTCTAAGAAGTTGAAAATGGCGGTGCTAGGTCACACCAGAAGCACTAACCCAAAGGCAGAGATCAGTGTTGTGCTGAAGAAGTCTTTGTAAGAGTCCACCTTTCCTTCCTGCCTTCATTCTCTCAGGAAACAGTTACTGAGGGCTACTGAGCGTGGATGCTGGGGGTGTAAAGATGACTAAAAGATCTCCTCACCTTCCGAGTGCTCACACTCAGGCCAGTGAAGTTTCCACAGCGTGGAAACAGCAAGGATAGAGAGTGGGCAGTGAGCATGCGTGACACAAGGCAAGGGCCCGAGCTGAATTGTCAAAGCTGAGCTCGGGTTAGCCAGGCAGCCAAGGAGGCAGGTCAGCTAATCCCGGCAAAGGGAACAGACTGTGCAAAGGCTTTGTGTGAGGACATCCCCACCCCCTGCCCCCGAGAGCTGGGACAACGGCTGTAAAAGGAGCTGGTGCCCCACATTCTTTGAAAAGGAGCCGGTGCCCCACATTCTTTTGCTTTTGGCTATCATGATTTTCCATAAACCAGGCACATGGGGGGCCTCTCAAGTCAAGTTCCATCCTTTCCTGCACGTTAATTAAGGGCCTTGTCCTGGCTCTGGTGCTGTGGTGACTCCCACAGAGATCGTGTCTCTAGGCCACCCCTTTTTCTCACACTTAACGCTTTTCTGAAAATCTGCTTGTCTAACAAGCAAGAGGCAAGCGGCACCCTTGCATGCTGTAAGGGAACATTCTGTTCCCAGGAAGCTAAACAATATTATCACTGTATTTTCTTGAGTTCCAGTCTCATAGCATTTCCCCATCCCGGCCCTGAAAATCTGTTATTAAATCAATGCGGCTTTAGAATTGAGGGAATATGGTGAATCCCTAATTACCAACTTCCTTTTAGTCAGTCTTTGACCATATATGTCCAGAATTTCATATATGCTGTCTAACTGTATTCTTTCCCTTCACAATTGAACACACAGTTGACTGGCTTACATCCAATGAGCATTTGACTGAGGCTAATATTCCCCACTTTCAGCCCGCCTAATGATTTCCATCTTTGTCTCAATTATATTAGGTTTATGAGACCTGCCCTTCTTATCACTAGCATCAGCACTTCATTTTTTCATTTCCACTCATTCTTATAAAATAATAAGGTCAAATAAGAAAATATTCAAATACTTGTGCAAATACTGCCGAACAGTCAAAGGTGACGCTGTGAAATGGAACTGTTGGCCACCAGGCAGCGTTAGCCTGTGATGCTTGAAATCCTAGTTCATCTGACAACCCAAGAGCTTGAAACCAGGGATTGGCTCAAGGGGTTGGGGGGTGGGGGTGGGGGTGGTGTAGGTCAATGAAGAAAATGTAAAGAAGAAGGGTGTGACAAAGTCAAAGGTACAAGCTGAAGGTCATCCAGGATGATCCTACCCTCTGAAGCTCAGTGGGGTATAAATCCTGGCATATCCTGCCCAGATGGGTGGGCACTGCCATGCTGCGATGCTCTCTGTGAATGCTCTTCTCCAAGCAATTTGTGTTGCATCACAGACATGCCGGGTAAACCTTCCAAGGTCTCTGAGTCTGGAGGCACGAGGGGAGAGGGGTGGTAAGGATTACCATCCTGTTCTACAGCTGTGGAGATTCTGCACACGCATGGGGGGGGAGGTCAAGTCCTAGGTAACACTTTCCCATACAGCGTGGCTCCAGGCTGATGGGCTGGCAGGGAGGCTGGGGCTGGGGGGTGGGGGAGAGCAGGCTGCTATCATCTCTGGAGATAGGGGTCTTACCAGCCAAAAGAGCGGTGAAAGGACATTCAGTGTTGCTTGAGGAAATTCCTCAGGAGGCCGAAGAGTGCCTGGAAACAGACACCCAGGGTTTTCTTTGCCACTTAGCAACGCTGGTGGCAGGACATGTCTTATGTCTCTAAGCTTGTAGAGAGCCTGGTCCTTGCAAACTCAGCAGTTCTAGGGGGTAAACTGAGAATTGACTCTCTCTCCTCAAAGCTACCTGAATACCAAGAGCCTTTCCTCAAAGCTTCTTGATCTTGAGTCAGAATCCCCCCTTACGTGGTAAGGATTTTGTGAGGAAGTGGTAGGTGAGAACCTGGTCTTTTGGCCCATGACTAACTAGCATGTTAGAGGGGACAAAAGCCAATCATGGGGGTAGGAGACTCGACCTCCAGGTTCGGCTCTGCCCTGTCTTTCTGAGTGGCTTTGGACAAGTTCCTTCATTTGCAAAATAAGAGGGCTGGTCTATGACTGATCAGCTCTCAACTCTGGTATTAGAGTGTTACCAAAATGTGACAATACATTTTGTGTTTTGCTTTGAGTTTCCAAGACCTAGCCTGAAAGGCAGTGTTTTCTCTCTTAAACGAAGAAAACGGGAAAGAGAGGTGGGTTTTGTCATTCTTATTTTGCAAACCTCCCGGGGACAAGGCAGGAACTCCTTTGCAGCAGCAGGTAAACACTCACCTGAGCTGGGAAGGAAAACTACCTGGTAGCCGCATGAATGCCAGCAACACCAGGGGAGGGAGGAGGCGGGGCAGCTCCCCGCCAGGTGAAAGCCTACTTTTGTTCCAACCGCACCCCAACCATCTCCTTCCTCCCCTCGGGAGGGAGGGCCCATACCAGGGAAGGTGTGACTTTACCCGAGGTGCTTTTCCCAAAACGAAGCCGGCCGGCGTGGGCCTGGAAGCTGTGGCTGCAGGAAGCCGGGGTGATGGCCTTTCTGCAACGCCTCTTGGGCCAGCGAACTTGGGGGAAGAAAGGACCTGCCCCCTGCATCCTTTCGGGTTGGTTTGCGCTGGAATGCCACGCTTTTCCAAGTGTCTGAGTGACAGGCACTTTCTAAATATGTACAGGATGGCCTGATAAGAAACCAAGCGTCTGGCTTCGCGGGTTCGTGCCCCGGAGGCCGTGCAGCCGGCGCTGCCCACTCGCGGCGGGGCTGGGGCGGGGGCCGGGGCTGGGCCCCCTCGTGCTCGGCTGAAAGCTCCGCACCTCCGTACGGGCCTGGATGGGAAACGCTTCTGTTCACTGCCCAGGTCCCCATTTTCCGTGTTTTACTTGGGGGACTGGAAAAAGAAGACGAGGACACGCCATCCCCACGACTCAGCCCAGGTCACCCACGTGGCTGAGTCAACTTGGCGAAACGGGAGCGTCCCCCACTGGCCTGCCGCCCCCAGCCCCCTGTGCCCCTCGCTCGGCCCCACAATGCGCCCTTGTGCCGCGCCTGCAGCCAGGCCAGGGGATTTGGCGCAGGGACGGGGGGAATATTCGTCAGATATTTAAAGCAGAGCCGCGAGAACAAAGCAGGCCTTTGTGCGCCCCGGCGGCCCTGCAGCCCCGAGCTG
>NW_007729508.1:193936-205948 GCF_000696425.1 Galeopterus variegatus
TTTCTTCCTTTTTTTCAGGTAAAAAACCCTTGGTGTAATGTATGTTACGTATTATCTTTTAATTCTGTTTTTCCACTAACTTTTTGAAGTACCCTCATAGTACTTATTAAATACATTTTATTGTTATCGGGGGAGGAGATTGGAGAGTTCTGTCAACTAAGGTAGACTAGGAGTGACTTGGTGGGGAATGTGATGTGCGAAGTCCCCCATTCTGCCTTACACTGACAAAGACTGTCACTCTCAATATGTAATGGGGAGTGACAGGCAGAGGCTGGGGGAAGCCAACTGCAGCTTAGAACTGAGTTATTGTGCTTGAATTATCCAGATGGATAGGAAAGGCAGTCTCAAACAACCAGGTGATTCCACAGCCTTCCAAAGGAGGCTCCTGGGCCCAAGTCCAATGAGGTTAGATGGGCAGCCCCTGTCTAGCAAGTCAGGGGGCGTGAAGGAATCAAAGGGACATCTTGTGACTTGTATTAGCCCTCCCTGTGCATTAGCCCACCTTTCTCTGAGGAATCCATGGCTCTTTCTCTTTCCTTCATAGCTTAATTACCAGGTAGTCACAAGAAAGCAAAGGGATTTTTATCTGAGATCATCTTGGCAAGAAGCTCCTTTACCATTCTTGACCTCCAGGTCTCCAAGGCAACTGCTGCTGGGATGTCACTGGCACCAGATCGTGTCTCTCAAAGGCCCCACTGCAGCAAGGGCAGATAAACAATTTTGAAGCAACAGTCATGTAGCACCGTCATTCTCAAATGTGAGATGAGGTAAATGATTTTTTCCACTCTCTTCCATGTTCTGGCTCCAGAATTCTGGGCCTAGGACATAGTCTATGAACGAATCTTAGGACGTGAGGTAAGAGAACAACGTGGGGTGGGACTTAGAGAAGTACCTTCTTTTAGACACGGGAACAAAATCTCTTTTCTCTTGGCTTCTCCAGCCCATAGCTCATTTCCTTTCTCTCTCCTGGCTCAATAAAGGCATTTGTCTTTATATAAAGGAAGTGTGGTAGGTGGTCTCCAAGAAGGCAGCCTCTGATCCCTTCCCTCCTCTTGTGCATGTGCTGCTTCGCACCCTTCAAATCTGGGTTAGCCGTGGTGACTTGCCTGACCAACAAACTATGGTGGGAGTGACATTCTGGAACTCCCAAGGCTTGGATATAAGAAGCCTTGCAATATCTGCCTGGGTCTCTTAGAATCTTCACTCCTGGGTCACTAGCTGTAGAAACCCACCACCATCCTGTGAGAAGTCCAAGCCACAGAGAGAGGCCGGAAATAGGTGCTCTAGGCAAGAACCCTAGCTGAGTTGGCAGCCCACATTCAGCCTCACTGCCAGCCATGGGAATGACTGACGTCTGTCTTGGACATCCAGCTTAGTAGAACCTCCAGATGACTCCAGACCTATCTACCGTTTGACTGCAACTACAAGAGATCCTGTGTGAGAACCACCCAGCTGAGCCCAGTCAGCAGAGGTGTGAGAAATAATGTTGTTTCCAGTCACTACATGTTAGGGTAGACTATTATATAGCAATAGGAAATTGAATCGGATTGAAACGCTGGATGGGCAGCGGAAGAGAGGAGAGGATATCTCAGCCACTTTGAAGGACTCTGTTTCTCAGTTTTTTCTGCACCCCCCAGCACCACTCTTTTGTTCTGAGCTGTGCCTGGCACACAGCACCACACAAACCTTGTACTGCTCACTAATGATCCGTATGCATTAGTCTCCTCAACATGGACACCCTGAGGATATGATTCCTCCCTCCCTAGCACTCACAGATTTGTCAAGCTGCTCTAGTGGATAAATATGGAGGAAAAACAGCTGGACCAGCATCTCAAGGTGCTTAAGTGGCTCGGCTTCTGATCTTTGGCATTTGATACCTGATATCTTATATTGCCACTGATTGGGACCACCCAGGAGCCAGACACACCACTGGGGAGTCTGAATCTTACCCACACCGTGGCCACTCAGGGGAAGAAGATCAGGGCCAAGGGTGCAGTTGCTAATCTCCTGCTTAGATTTGTCCCCCTAGAGGCAGTCCTAGAAACCCAAGGGGGTGGGGTGGGATAAAACTGTGTGGATGGGAGAAAAACCCCACATGGATGTGAGCCCCCAGGACTCATTCATGGAGCTCCTAGGAACCGCTGAGAGCCCATCGTATGAAGGACACGTCTATGTGTTCAAGACATCACTTAGCTGCCCATCCATGGACATGTATGTTCAAGCCATGCTAGGGTCAGAAATGGGGACTCAGGTCAGCTTGTGTAGAACCTGCTGCCTGCCGAGCCCAGTGCACACTCAGAGCAGGGGAGAGAAGGAGGGAAACGGCAGGACAAGGGTAGCTCAGAGGAGCTCCTTCATTTCTTCTGTAAAAGTTCTTCTGCACGCCAGGCCCGGCTCTAGGTCCTGGGGATGCAGTAGGGAATGAGGCAGACAAGGTCCCTGCTCTCAGGTAAAACACCTGGGGGAGTTGCATCTCAGGACCTGGGCAGAATTCGATTGAAAACAGGTGTGGAGGGAGCTGTGGTCTTCCCTCCTCATTATATCTCAGCCTTCTGACCTCATTAAAGACCTGGAACTCCCTATGCTGTGAGATGGTCATGAGTATCAGTGTTAGAGCCTTATGATCTGGGTCCAAGTCCTGGCTCCACCACTTATTGGCTGTATGACCTTGGGCAAGTTACACAGCCACTCTGAACCTCTGCTTTTCCATCAGTAAAAATAAGACTAGTAACAGTACTCAAGATTGTATGACGATTCCATGAGGCTCAGCAGGCAAAGTGAGCACTTAGCATGCATGCACCGGCAGGTGCTCAGGAATCATTGGCTCCTATCATATGTGCTTCCCACAAGGCATGGGAAGGCTCCCGGCATGAAATTATCTGCAAGGTCCAGACTGAGGTAGCACAAGTAGTTTTGCTTAGAAAAAAACAAAAGGGATAGTGAGGGAGGTGGGGGAGTTTCACCTGGAAGTGAAATTGCCCAAGTTCCCCGCTGCTCCCGGCATCTGTTTCCCGAGAGAATTACACAGGACACATGTGACACTGGTCTGATTTTCTTGGCCACTGTGCTCGCATGAATCCCACCACCACCCCTGTGTACTCTGAGTTTTGCGTGGCCTTGGGGGCCTCAGTTCCTCTTCCTGAAACTTGGGATAAGCTTGGGCTTCCCTCTGGCAAGACCAGGAGTGGCTCATAGGTAAGTGCCTGGCCCAGGAGCCACAGAGGACTTGGGGCTCTGAGGGCAGGGAACTGAGGTTAGGGGGTGCCCAGGGCCTCAGGAAGCACTTCAGTTCCATCCCTTGACCCCACTTCAAATGCGGGGCTACTGAGGCACTAGAAACTCCAGGAGAGCTGTGATTCACAGGCCCTGCTCCCTACCCACCTTCCCTCTGAGCTTCCCCAGAACCATAGCTCCTTCTGTGACCTTGAGGAAGACTGGGCAGATAAGAAAGGATGTCATGCCGGGGATGCATTTCTGAGAGGGGTTGGCTGCCCGCAATGTAAGGTGATCAGCAAGGGAACCACAGTCTTTACTTCTGCACCTATGAAGCAAGTGCTAGAATCACAGTTCCTTTTCTGAGCAATGCACCCATGCTATGCCACCTTTCTGAGGGCTCCAAGAGCTAATCCTTGTGAGTATGGAATGTGTTCTCCGGGGAGACGCCTGGACCTCCCTGGGGAGGGTTGTTTTCTTGAGAGAATGCCCACTTTCCTTCATCTTTCAGGGGCCCACTTCCTGACCACCAGGCTCAAGGTAAGCAGTGTCCGGGCCAGATTCCAAACTCCTGTGTTTCCAACACAGAGAAGTTATACTCATTGTAAATCTTTACTCTCCTTAAAGTAGTTTCACAGAAGGAAGACATTTGATCCTTCCTTAGCACGTCTCAATAGTTTGATTTTCACCGTCACTGAACTCAGGACATAGAAAAATAAAGCATAAAGCCCTGCTGGTTCTACTGGTCTATCCATCTTATTCTATTACCTTCTAAGAAGTCTGCCTTATTAGCATATCTGATCACTTGAGGAACACCTGGTTAGAATGTTTAGGCGGTGGCAAGGGAACAATTGGCTTAATTTGCTTCCCAGATGTAATTCTTTGGGCTCTCCACCCAGGGTCACTACCAGCCCATAGGGCATCTATGTACCAATTAGAAAAAGGTACCCCTTCCTGTGTGGATACAGCCAGGACACCGCGTGGCAGGCAGAGTGTGGGCTGGATTTCAGCCCCCACCTGACCTCTAGGTGTGATGGCTTTGTGCAGTGCATAGCCTGCACACCTATACAAGCCAACCCTGCCTCCACCCAATGTCACTAGCTCCTGCTTCTCTTCTTGGAAAGGCTCTTGTTGGAGAGGGAGGGGGAAGAGGTTCCTTGTTGCTGTACACTAGAGACAGGTTCCTGGAGCCCAAGAGCAACACCCTAGTGTGGGCATGTTTTGAGGGCATTTTACAGCAGGGCCCATTTTTCCAGGGGCAGAGAACTAGGTCTTTGAAGTTAAGGCAGTCCTGGAGGGTGGAACAGATGGTCAGTCTGCCCATAATCCTGCCCGGAAATGTGACAGCAAACAGCTCTGGATTTGCTCATTTGCATGCTTTAAGGGAATTTCCAAGAACCTTTCACCGTCTTCTGAGAAAGAGAGGGTAAGTCCATGGAGCTAGTCTCCCCTTGCCTCCTCTGGAGCTTTGGTCTGTGGTCAGGACATCTGGGTGCAGGAAGTTGTAATGCATCTCTGCTTTCAGGTTTAAATCCAATCACCTGTCAAGGGGCTTGCCTTTCCTGCTTTGATGAGTCCGTTTACGGAGTTCTCCATGGTTTGGCTTGGAGGTGGGGTGGCGAGTCCAGAAGACTCCCTGCAGGATCTCAGGGGTATCATCTTCCCCAGCTGTGACCCTGCATAAGCACCTCTAAAACTGAATGAACAGTACACAGCACATCCATAACATGAAGAGGGCTCAGGAGAAATCCTGACATCAACTTAGGTTTTTGTTTCGTTTTTTTCTGTAAATAGATACATTAATAGACCCAGCATCAAATCCTGTAAGTAAC
Source organism: Galeopterus variegatus (assembly GCF_000696425.1). Taxonomy (NCBI): domain Eukaryota; kingdom Metazoa; phylum Chordata; class Mammalia; order Dermoptera; family Cynocephalidae; genus Galeopterus; species Galeopterus variegatus. The sequence goes on from NW_007729508.1 coordinate 198,982, forward strand.
CAAGGACCACTATCAGGAAATGTCGAGATATTTGTTCATTTCCTCATTCATTCATTCAGCAAACATTTACTGAGTATCTACCATGTGCCAGCCCAGTGCTAGGCTCTGGGTGAGGAGGCGAGTGAGAAAAATACACTCTTGCTTTCAGTTTAAATACCATTCCTCAGAAAGGCCTTCCCTGAGCACCCTCTCCCCAGACTTGGGACCCCCCCTGTGTATACTCCCTTTTGGCAAATAGCATTCCATTTAAAATACTTAATTTAATACACATTTCTGTGTTCCACTTAATGCGTATTTCTGTGTTTCCCATTAGACTCAGCTTTGGGAGGAGAGGGATCATGACTACAGTAATCAAAAGGAATTGGCACCAAACCTGGCACAATGTGGCTCCATATGACATGGGTTGATGGAATCAATTTGTTCCTACCTAGTGCACTGGAAGTCAGAATGGCTTCCCCTCCTGTGATACCCCTGTGTTTAGGGAATCTGTCCCCTGTGGAGGGTCTAATCCCAAGTGAGGTTTCATCTGCTCCTGAGAGAGTCAGGATTAGATGATTGCCAAGGTCCTCCAGCCTAAAGGTGGTGATTCTAGGACAGCTGGGGCTCTGGAGGCCTGGACAGTAAAGGGTAATGGGAGCTCAGGGATGCAGGCCAGGGTAGAGGCATGCTTGCCCAACCGCTCCAGGTGCGCAGGCTCCAGTCCTGATCCCTCTTTAGGAAAGGAAGAAAGATATGAACAGGAGCCCTCTGTGAGCCTGTTGCTGGCTGGTCCTCCACCCTCAGCCCACGTGACCACCAACGGATCTGCCAGAGGCAGGAGGTGACATGGGAAAGGGGAATGGTTTGGTGGCTGCTCAGCCTACCTCTGCACCCCAGAGCCTGGGTCCGGTTACACTCATGGTCACTGTGCTCAGAACCCATGTCACCACTGGGAAGGAGATTAGCTGGGTCCTGGTTGCTGACAGAACTGTTTTATTATTGCTGGGCTACTAAATCCTGGCTCTGTTCTGTTTCCAATAGCAACAGGAGGAAAGGCTGCCTTTTCTGCATCAGGAGCTTGCTTTTTCTCCTGTAGGATGGATTATAACCAGGACAGGGCCCCAGCCTGGGGGCATGATGCCCTGGTGGCCCTAGTGAGCCTTTAACCCAGATCCCAGTGGCCAGTAAGGAGAAGGTCAGCTTAGCTCTGCCCCAGGCAAACTGCGGTGACTGTGGCGATGGGAAATCTGTGAGGGGAACTACCAGCACTTCTGGGATTGGACGCAGCTGCCCTCGTTAGTTTTGAATGGCTACAAAATATCTTTGATGGCTGCCTTGGGTAGGCCTAAAGCATAGGAAATGGAGAAAGGAAAAGGAGATGAAAAAAGGAGAGAAAAAAGAAAAGGAACTTAAGAGTAGAAGAGAAAGGGATGGGAGAGAACAGGAAGAGGAGAAAGGTGACCATGGAGAGTGCAATGACACCATCAGTAGTCACCTGGGATGAAAAGACAAAGTGGGATGGCCCCACAGGCCTGAATGAAAAATAAGGGTTCTCTCTGACAAGGGGATTTTGCTTCCCAGTGAGACAGAGCGGCCATCACGATGCATGGATGGATGGACGGACGGTTGGGTGGATGGATGGATGAGACAGAGAACCATGGGATGGGATTTACCAGGGATTAAATAAGTGGAAAGAAAAAAATAAGTGAGAAGTGAGAGAATCCAACAAGGGAGTTAAACCATTGTAGGCAGGGATTGCCAACTACAATGTTGGTGGTGCCAAGGGGTGTTTGGGAGAGCCTTGCTCCTACCCCGCTTCAATCTCCATTGACTTCCCCTAAAGCTATCCTACATAAATATGCAATCTAAGTGAAAAATAGTATTTGGGGGGCCGGCCCGGTGGCGCACTGGATAGTGCACCGCTTGGGAAGCGTGGCGGCGCTCCCCTTAAGAGTAGAAGAGAAAGGGATGGGAGAGAACAGGAAGAGGAGAAAGGTGACCGTGGAGAGTGCAATGACACCATCAGTAGTCACCTGGAATGAAAAGACAAAGTGGGATGGCCCCACAGGCCTGAATGAAAAATAAGGGTTCTCTCTGACAAGGGGATTTTGCTTCCCAGTGAGACAGAGCAGCCATCCCGATGAATGGATGGATGGACGGACGGTTGGGTGGATGGATGGATGAGACAGAGAACCATGGGATGGGATTTACCAGGGATTAAATAAGTGGAAAGAAAAAAATAAGTGAGAAGTGAGAGAATCCAACAAGGGAGTTAAACCATTGTAGGCAGGGATTGCCAACTACAATGTTGGTGGTGCAAAGGGGTGTTTGGGAGAGCCTTGCTCCTACCCCCCTTCAATCTCCATTGACTTCCCCTAAAGCTATCCTACATAAATGTGCAATCTAAGTGAAAAATAGTATTTGGTATACAAACAGCCTGAAGAAAAATCCCCTAACCCCTGTGTCACCCAGCGTGCCATCTCCAGTTCCTCCTTGACACAAATGCCAGAGATGCCATTGATCAACTGCAGTGCGTGTCTGCTTTCTCCAAATCCCATCCCAGGCCGAGTGTATTCAGGCTGTGGACAGACAGGTGAGGGCCTGACACAAGATTAGAGGAGGCAGGAAAAATAAGCTTTAGATTCATCTGAGAGTAGATTCATTTTAAGCCTTTCTGTCACTCCTACTTAGGAATTTGGGGTATTAATTACTCTAACAATAGCAAATCCTGGGATGGATTGTCTCTTCTCCTTTGGCAAAAAATGTTAAGTACAGGCTTTTCCCCAGGGAAGGCCCAGTGAGAATAGTTCATTGAAGTTAGGGTCAGGGGTTAGGGGCCAAAGGGCAACACCCTCCAAGCCTTAAACTAACAGCGTAAGCTGCTAGCACAGAGGTGAGCAAGGCTCTTCTTTCAGGGCAGGTCCTTATCAGAAACCAGAGCTGTACAGAGGGACATGGTGAGTCAGATTGCCACAGCTACACATGGTGGGGACAGCTCAGAAGGGGGTCAAGTAGAGCCTGCAGGGAAGGGGTGCCATTATTTGGCCCCGACTATCTCAGGGCCCTGTTGACTCAGGAATCCCTGTACTCCTGGGTAAATCCAGTCCAGCAACCTGCCTGGGTGTTTTCTCAGATTAGTCTAGGTTGTCTTTAATATCAACAAATAACAGAAAAACCCTGGACTTTTCTCTTAAAATAATGCAATGTCATGTTTAAGCCTATGCAAGAGTAAGAGAAGATCTGATTCCCAGACAAATGTCAGCCTTACCCAGAGTCTTGGAAGGAGTCCTGGAGAAAGAGGGAGAGAGAGGGGCTGATCCAGGATCAGTGGCCTGGAGGCTCTGGCACAGGGTCCCAATGTGGTTAGGGGAAAGGTACATTATATTTGGGACAAGGATCAAGAGGAACTCTAGGAAAAACTTTAACCCTGGAGAGTAAATAGGCTTGCCATGTTAGAAGCCTCAAAGGGGCCATAAGTGTTATTTTGATCAAGAAGACACAAAAGTTTCACTATGCAGAAATAACCTCCCCAGGGAGACAAGAAGGTTTAAAGGATTTTCACAGAAGGGTGGGAGACCATTTCATCTTCTCTTTCTCAAGACAGGGATCTGGAGACACTCGCCTGAGAGGTGTCTTCACTTTGTGATCTTCCTTGTTGTCTGACGTCTTTCAGGATGGACTGTTGCTGGCTCCTTGGCTCCTCCTGTTCACGGATTCCTTCCACCATAACTTTGGCTTCAATTTCTAAATCTGCTTCAGCCTGCGGGAGGCTGCAGTGTCTAGCTCTAACTTGCTTTCTTGACCTCAGGACTAACCTTTAAAAGACTAGCCTTTTAAAACTCATGACTTTTCCCTCTTTGTTATTTAAAATCCTTATCTTTTAACATTTTTCTGTACTCATGCTATTGATGTCTTTCTAGTTAAAAATAGAAATAAGTCCTCTCCACAGAGCATATGTCATGAGGGAAAAGAGTTCCTTATGTGTTGAACCCTTCTGGCCAGGACTAAAAGCTGAGTTGCTTGTGTGAACCCCTTGACTATGAACCCCAAATGATGGTTGTTCCCATGTGAATGGTCTTCATCTTGCCCTCTGCTCTCTTAGCCCGCATCAGGTTGTATTTGTTGCTAAGATCTGGAGGGAGGGACTTGGGTTACTCTGTGAAGCAGAGCATCTAAGGGAGGAATTCCAGAGTAGGAGTAAGGGACTGAAAACAAAACCAAAAACAAACAAACAAAACTAGGGGATGGGGAGGGTAGGGAGGGGTACTTCTTGCTCCAGGTCTGCTGCTGTGGTGCAGTCTCCTAAGTTTGAGCTTCTGATTTATATGGACTGAAGTAGTTGGGGCTACACCAAGGGCAAACTGAGGCTAGAGTCAGTAAAGTGATCTGCCTAAGGTCTTACAATTAGTGGGCAGTAGATAGAGCTCATTTAGGGGCAGCATCAACAGCCCTATATTATATCAGTCAGGGTTCTGGTGGGAAAAAGGGGAGAATTTAATGAAGGGACTATCTTCTAAGCTATGGATAGGGTTTAGGAAACTAACAAAGGAAGATGTAATATTTTAGGTTTAATAACATTGAGGAGGCATTACCATCCTTAAGTCTGGAGAGTCAAGAGGAAAGAATAGTTACCAGAACCCGAAGAGTGCACCTGTAAGAAGAGGGCTGCCTGACAGGACAGTGTGGCCTTCGGTGGAGAGGCAAAACTAATCCACAGTGATTTGGCAGGGAAGAACAGGGAATAGGCAACACTTCTGCCTTCTATTTCCTGTTCTTACCTGACTTTGCCTGAGCAGAACTAGAAACTAGGGGTCAAAGGTGCCCCATTGATGCAGTCTAGACAGGTCAGTCTTCGGGGGCACAGGACAGGGTAAAGTGTGGTGAGTGGATCTGGAGGAGCGAATGGAAGAGAGCCAGCCACCTGGATCCACAAGTGAGATTTGTTTTTAGTAACCTCCTTTTTTTTTTTTTTAACTTTCTTCTCTATTGTCATGCCTGTTTCTACCTGGCTTGCAGGTGGTATAGTTTTTCTGCTGCTTCTCTATACCCTGGGACCCCCAGTCATATCATCAGTGTCTAGTTTCTGGGCCTGCCCTCTCTTACCCTCCATTTTATTATCAAAACCAGTTCTTAATATTTCTGCTTCTGGGCATGACAAAGCAACAAGATCCAGATTTACCCTCCCACTGTACAAAACTAGAAAATTGTACAAAATAAATGTGCTGATGGCTTTAGACATTGCGCAATAGGCTGTGCAGGACTATAATCTCTCAGATAGAGGAAATAAATGAGATGAGCTTTATGATCATCCCAGTTTCTGATTGGGGACATATTCTGAACTTTATAGTAGGGAAAGAAATTCCAAGCAGAGCATGGTAGTCTTATTGAGTTGAAAGAAGGAAATGAAGGTCAAAGAGACTTTGGTTGTAGGGCAGAGTTCTAAAAATTAGGGGACTATGTGGGAAAAGCTCCATAAATCTACATAAGTGCCCCACTCAGTGTCTGCTTAATACTAAGATGTACACACACAGAGTGAAGTTTCATAATGTGAGCAAAGAATGACCAGGAGCTATAAGCTATACAATCTAGAGAGTTTACATGGGACTATGAGATATACAAATATCAACCAGTTTGATCACTCAGGACATTTAGTAGGAACCCAGTAAGGGCTATACCCAAATAGTAGGACTAAATTATTCCTAGAATAAAAGAAAGAAACTTCAAGCTCACTCTAACAAAGCTTTAAAAAAATCTCCTAAAGAAATAACTTTATACATAACTAACTATGGATAAAACCAGATAATAACTGCCATATAAAAACTAATCACTATTTAAAGGAAGATTTAAAAAAAAAACAGACACTCAACAATGTTACCTTAAAATATCCAACAAAAGTTACTAGACTCACCGGATAGCAGAAAAATGTTACCCACACCAAGAGAAAAATCAGTTAATAGAAGCGTACCTGAAAATGACAGAGTTGATGGAATGAGCAGACAGGGACATTAAAACAGCTGTTATAAATATGCAAAATGTGCTCAACGATGTAAAGAAAAGCATAAATGAAATGAGTCAACAGTGAAATGTATAAACAAGAACCAAATGGAACTTCTAGTGATGAAAAAATACAACATCTGAAAAGTCAGGGGATGAAATTAAAAGCAAACTGGAAACTACAGGAGAAAAAAATAAGTGAAATTAAAGTTGTAGCAATAGAAACTATCCAAAATGAAGTATAGATAGGAAAATGACTTTAAAAAAATAAACAGGAAAAAAAAAAAAAAGAACAATAACCTGTTGGGCAATATCAAGTGATCTAACACATGTATATTTAAAAAGAGAAAAGAGGAAGAGCAAATTTTTGACAAAATGGTGGCCAAAAATTTTCAAAGTTGATAAAAACTGTAAATACCACAGATCCAAGAATCACAATGAACCCCAACCAAGATAAACAAAGAAAATCATACCAAGTTACATCATAATAAAATTATTAAAAATTAGTGATAAAGAGAAAATCTTAAAAGTAGCTTGAGAAAAAAGATATTATATAGTGTTATAGAGATTATAAGAAATACTGTAGAGTTCTAATCAAAACTATGCAAGCCAGAAGACAATGGAATGTATCTTTAATGTACTGAAAGAAATAAAAAATTCAACCTAGAATTCTATATCCAATGAAAATATCCTTTTGAAATGAAGGCATAATGAAGACTTTTTGAGATGAATAAAATCTTAGAGAGTTTACCACCAGCAAATCTACATTATAAGGAATGTTAAAAGGAGTCCTTCAGGCAGAAGGAAAATAATACTTGGGTCTACACAAAAGAATACAGAATGGCAGAAACAGTAAACATGGGGGTAAATATAAAGGACATCTTTTTCTTTCTTTTTTTTTTTTTTTGTCTTTTTACTGACCAGTAACGGGACCGCAACCCTCGGTGCTGCGCCCGCACCGCGCTCAGCCAGTGAGCGGGAACCGGTCTCCACA
>NW_007729508.1:206948-209856 GCF_000696425.1 Galeopterus variegatus
GGGGCCTTGGTGTTATCAGCACCACACTCTCCCGAGTGAGCCACGGGCCGGCCTAACAAAGTCTCTTTAGAATATTAAAGCAAAAATGATAAAGTGGAGTTCATAACATATGAGGGATCATCAAAATGTTCATGGAAAATGTGTATTATGAAAAAAACTATGCATGGCTTTCAAAATTTTTTGCACCAGAATTAGCTTATACTAACTTATATAGCAAGTCTGAACAGGATCTAGTTTGAGGAACTGAGAAGGATAAGACACTATTTGAAATAAGCCCCTATCAGAGCAACATGAATTCTGTGAAAATTGAAGCAAGAACAAACATCAAATTGATGATGAAGCTTGGGTAGAAGAGAGGTGAAGATATTGATGCTTTATAAAAAGTTAATGGGGACAATGGTCCAAAGAAATCAGCAGTTTACGAGTAGATAATTTGTTTCAAGGAGGGACAAGTTGATGTTGAAGATGAAGCCTATAGCAGCAGACCATCTACATCAATTTGCATTTGATTAATTTGAAGATTAATCTTGTTCGTGCCCTAATTGAAGAGGACCAAAAATTAACAGCAGAAATAATAGCTAACACCATAGACACCTCAATTGGCTGAGCTTACACAATTCTGACTGAAAATTACAATTGAGCAAACTTATTGCTCAATTGGTGCCAAAACTGTTGTGCCCAGATCAGCTGCAGACCAGAGCAGAGCTTTCAGTGGAAATTTTAAACAAGTGGGATCAAGATCCTGAAACATTTTTTCAAAGAACTGTAACAGGAGATAAAACATGGCTTTATCTGTACAATCCTGAAGACAAAGCACAATCAAAGCCATGGCTACCAAGAGGTGGAAGGGGTACAGTCAAAGCAGAAGCAGACTGGTCAGGAGCAAAGGTCATGGGAACAGTTCTTACAATGCTCAGAGCGTTTTGCTTATTTTTGGGGATGCTCAAAGCATTTGGCTTTCTGAAGGGCCAAAGAACTATAACATCTGCCTATTAAGAGCATTTTGAGAACATTAGCCAAAGCTTTAGCAGAGAAATTCTGGGGAAAGCTTCACCACAGAGTTATTCTCCACCATGGCAATACTCCTGCCCATTTCTGTCATCAAACAAGGACAATTTTATGAGAGGTTTGATTGGAAATCACTAGGTATCCACCTTACAATCCTGATTTCTGACTTCTTTTTGTTTCCTAATGTTATTTTATTTTATTTTTTTGATTGTGGCAGAGTTTTATTAAAATATTTTTGTGACTAAAAGTGCAAGTACTGGGCTTGTTGCTTTTTGTCCTTTAAGTCACTGATGGTAGCTAAAGTTCCACAGTGGCTATCAGTAACTAAAAGTTTATTGTTTAATTAATTAATTAATTTTTTAAAATGTTCATTTTATTTGCATTTGTGGCTTAAAAAGTGTGTCTGCACCATATTACATTAAAAATATTTAAGTTCTTTTTTAAGTAATTAATACCACTTTTCATCCTCTTTTTTTTTCCATTTCAGTATTCTTTTAAAAAAAAATTGGTTATGAATATTCATGGAGTACAAAGCAGATTGTCACCATTCATGCCCAAGATGTGATGGTCAGATCCATAATGACAGCATGCCCATTACCACAAATTGTGATTATAAACCATGTCCACAACCCCATTATCCCTGACCTCCCTCCCCATCCCCCTTTCCCCCATTCCACTTTGTATCCCTATGCTCTGTCCCTCTGCAAGTCCAACACACCACTGTGGTCTTTCTTTCCTTCCTTCTTTCTCTCTTAGCTTTCACTTATGAGTGAGCACATGTGGTGTTTATCCCTCTGTGCTTTGCTTATTTCACTCAACATACGTTACTCCAAGTTTATCCATATTGTTGCGAATAGGAGAAGTTCGTTCTTTATTATGGCAGAGTAGAATTCCACAAGTTGATGTTGAAGATGAGTTCCACAGTGGCTATCAGTAACTAAAAGTTTATTGTTTAATTAATTAATTAATTTTTTAAAATGTTCATTTTATTTGCATTTGTGGCTTAAAAAGTGTGTCTGCACCATATTACATTAAAAATATTTAAGTTCTTTTTTAAGTAATTAATACCACTTTTCATCCTCTTTTTTTTTCCATTTCAGTATTCTTTTAAAAAAAAAATTGGTTATGAATATTCATGGAGTACAAAGCAGATTGTCACCATTCATGCCCAAGATGTGATGGTCAGATCCATAATGACAGCATGCCCATTACCACAAATTGTGATTATAAACCATGTCCACAACCCCATTATCCCTGACCTCCCTCCCCATCCCCCTTTCCCCCATTCCACTTTGTATCCCTATGCTCTGTCCCTCTGCAAGTCCAACACACCACTGTGGTCTTTCTTTCCTTCCTTCTTTCTCTCTTAGCTTTCACTTATGAGTGAGCACATGTGGTGTTTATCCCTCTGTGCTTTGCTTATTTCACTCAACATACGTTACTCCAAGTTTATCCATATTGTTGCGAATAGGAGAAGTTCGTTCTTTATTATGGCAGAGTAGAATTCCATAGTTTATATATATCACATTTTCCTTATCCAATCATCCATCGATGGACATTTAGGTTGGTTCTATACTTGGCTATTGTGAACAGAGCTGTGATGAACATCGGAGTGCAGGTATCCCTTTGATATGATGATTTCCATTCCTTTGGGTATATACCCAGAAGCGGGATTGCTGGATCATATGGGAGATCTATGTGTAGTTGTTTGAGAAATCTCCATTCTGTTTTCTGTAGTGGCTATAACAATTTACAGTCCTGACAACTGTGTAGGAGTGTTCTCTTCTCTCCACATCCTCGTCAGCATTCGTTATTGTCCATCTTTTTGATTATAGTCAGTCTAATGGGGGTGAGATGATATCTCAATGTAGTTTTAATTTGCATTTCTCTGATGACTAGT
>NW_007729508.1:209925-220283 GCF_000696425.1 Galeopterus variegatus
AGATCTATGTGTAGTTGTTTGAGAAATCTCCATTCTGTTTTCTGTAGTGGCTATAACAATTTACAGTCCTGACAACTGTGTAGGAGTGTTCTCTTCTCTCCACATCCTCGTCAGCATTCGTTATTGTCCATCTTTTTGATTATAGTCAGTCTAATGGGGGTGAGATGATATCTCAATGTAGTTTTAATTTGCATTTCTCTGATGACTAGTGATGTTGAGCATTTTTACATGTACCTGTTGGACATTTGTATGTCTTCCTTTGAAAAATGTCTAGTCAGCTCCTTTGCCCATTATTTAATTGGGTCATTTGTTTTTTCACTGTGTAATTACTGTAGTTCCTTGTATATTATGGATATTAATCCCTTGTTGGATGCATGGTTAGCAAAAATTTTCTCCCATTCTGTAGGTTGTCATTTCACTCTGTTGATTGTTTCCTTTGTTGTGCAGAGCTTTTAAGTTTGATATAGTCCCATTTGTTTATTTTGTCTTTCGTCATTGTGCTTTTGGGCTCACGTTCGTAAAGTCTGTGCCCAGACCTAGTTCCTGAAATGTTTCACCTATATTTTCCCTAAGTAATTTTACAGTTTCAGGTTTATACTTGAGTTTTTAATCCATTTTGAGTTGATTTTAGTATACAGTGAGAGGTGCATGTCTAGTTTCATTCTTCTGCATATGGAATTCCAATTTTCCCAGCACCACTTGTTGAAGAGGCAATCTTTTCCCCAATGTATATTTTTGTCATCTTTGTCAAATATCAGATGGCTGTAAGCCTGAGGGGTGATTTCTGGGTTCTCTATTCTGCTCCACTGGTCTGAGTGTCTACTTTTATGCCAGTACCATGCTGTTTGGGTTTCAATAGCTTTGTAGTGTAATTTGAAGTCAGGTAGTGTTATGCCTCTGGCTTTATTTTATTTTATTTTTTTTGCTCAGGATTGCTTTGGCTATTCGGGGTCTTTTGTTCTTCCATATGAATGTTAAGATTGTTTTTTCCATTTCTGTGAAGAATGTCATTGGTATTTTGATGGGGATTGCATTGAATCTGTAGATCACTTTGAGTAGTATAGACATTTTCACAATGTTACTTCTTCCAATACAAGAGCATGGGATATCTTTCCACCTTTTTGTGTCTTCTTTAATTTCTTTCAGTAGTGGTTTGAAGTTCTCATTGTAGAGATCTTTCACCTCCTTAGTTAGATTGATTCCTAGGTATTTTATTTTTTGCATCACTGTTGTAAATGGGATTATTTTCTTGATTTCTTTTTCTGTTAGCTCGTTATTGGAGAATATAAATGCAACTGATTTCTGGGCATTTATTTTGTATACTGCAACATTACTGAAATTATCATCCAGCTCTAGGCTAGATTTGTGACCTAATATGTGGTCTATCCTGGAGAATAGACCATTTGCTGATGAGATGAAAGTATATTCTTTAGTTGTAAGGTGAAGCATTCTGTATATATTGGCCAGGTCCAATTGGTCTAAGGTGTAGTTTAAATCCTGTGTCTCTTTGTTGATTTGTTGCATGGAAGATCTGTCCCATACTGAGAGAGGGGTGTTCAGGTCACCTACTATTAATGTATTAGGGCCTATTTCTTTCTTTAGGTCTAAGAGTGTTTGCTTTATATATCTGGGTGCTCCAGCATTGGGTGCATACATATTTATGATTGTTATGTCTCCTAACTGGATAGATCCTTTTATCATTATATAGTGGCCTTTTTTGTCTCTTTTTATGTTTTTTGGTTTAAAATCTATTTTATCCAATATAAGAACAGCTACTCCTGCTCGTTTTTTGGTTTCCATTTGCATGGTATATCTTTTTCCATCCCTTCATTTTTAGTCTGTGTGTGTCTCTACAGGTGATGTGGGTCTCTTGAAGACAGCATATACTTGGGTCTAGCTTTTTAATCCAATCAGTCAGTCTGTGTCTTTTGAATGTGGAGTTTAATCCATTCACATTTAGGATAGTTATTGACAGGTATTGTTTAATTCCTGTCATTTAATTGCTTTTTGTTTAGATGTTTTAAATATCTTTTGATCATTACTTCCCCTCTTATCTCTCTTCTTCAATGTTAGTTGGAAATTTGAGGTGGCATGATTTAACTTCTTTCTCTTTCTCGCTGGCATTTTTGTTTTAACAGTGAGTTTTGCTCTTTCTTGTGTATTTGTGATAACGATCATCATTACTCAGATTCCAGATGAAGGACTCCCTTGAGAATTTCTTGCAGGGCTGGTGTGTGGTGGTGAACTCCCACAATTTTTGTTTGTCTGGGAAATACACTATTTCTCCTTCATTTCTGAAGGAGAGCCTTGCTGTGTAAAGGATTCTTGGCTGGCAATTTTTTCTTTTAATATTTTGACTATATCATTCCACTTCCTTCTGGCCTGTAGGGTTTCAGTTGAGAAGTCAGCTGTTAATATGATCAGGATCCCCTGATAGGTGACTTGATGCTTTTCTCTTGCTGCTTTTAGAATTCTCTTTGTCTTTGAGCTTTGCAAATTTAACTATAATGTGTCTTGGAGAGGATTTTTCTGGATTGAACCTGTTTGGGGACCTTTGAGCTTCTTGGATCTGAAGGTCTGCGTCTCTCCCCACACCTGGGAAGTTTTCTGTTATTATTTCCTTGAATAGGTTTTCAATACCTTTTCCTGTCTCCTCCCCTTCTGGAATACCCACTGTTCAGGTGTTAGAACCCTTGAGGTTAGATTTTTCTCATTAGTTTTAATTCTTTTTTCCTTTTTTTTGTCTGCCTGGGTTATTTTGCAAAGACCATCTTTGAGATCTGAAATTCTTTCTTCTGCTTGCTCTAGCCTGCTATTCAAACTCTCTGTTGTGTTTTTTATTTCATTAAGTGAATCTTTCATTTCTAGGTGTTCTGCTACACTCTCTTTTAAGGTATTAATCTCTTTGTAAATTTCCATCTTCACATTCTGGACATTTTTTCTTGTTTCATTGTGTTCTCTAATCAAGTGTCCTTTTATCTCTTCAAGTTTTCTTAAGATCATTGCTTGGAATTCCTTTTCAGACATTCTGAGGATTCTCTGTTCTATGGAGTCTGGAATTTGAGTGTTACTGTATTCCTTCAGTGGTGTCATATCTTCTTGTTTGTTTGTAGTTCTAGTATTTTTTCATTGATGTTTGGTCATCCGGTAGAGGACTTGCTTCTTCTATTACTCTGGGGTTGGCTATGAGGGTAAAGATTTCTTCTTCTATTTGCTGGCTCTACTGTTGACTCTTCTTATATCAATGTAGCTGTGAGTGGCAGGTTGCCTATAGAGGGGCCCTGGCTACTTCTGTGGTGGTGAACTGTCCTTGTGGTGAGAGTAGGTGTGGCAGTGTCTGTATTACACCACCTTGGCTCTTGTTCCACCTTTCTGTGCTGCTCAGGTCTTGGCTCACCTTGGTGGCTGCTGGGCCTGTGGGCACTTCCCTTCTCTTTGAGGCCTTAGACTGAGCTCCCAGTGCCAAGCAGGTCTCAGCTCACCTTGGCAGCTACTGGGCCTGTGGGTGCTTCCCTTCCCTCTAGGGCCTTAGGTTCTGTTTCCTAATTTAAAAAAATCTTTAAATTTCACACATTTTTCTTCAGTCAATGATGTAAAAAGACTGCATTGACACGGTTAAATTTCCAGGACCCTCAATTCTTTAGGGATGAACTAAATGGCAGGTATTACCGCTTAAGGTGTCTTGAACTTGATGGAGCTTAAGAAATAAAGTTTTTTGTTTTTATCTTTTAATTCCATTTTTCTACAAACTTTTTGAAATTCCCTCATATGTACAAGTAAAAATTTATAACAACAATAGCACAAAGGACAAGAGGATATAACTAAAAGTCAAGGTTTTAGATAAAATGAAATAATAAAAGAGAACCCTCAATCCAAAAGAAGGCAAGGAAAGAGAAAAAAAAGGTAACAAAGAAAAAAACAGATGGGACAAATAGGAAACAAACAGTAAGATGGTATACCTAACCCAAACATGTATGTTACATGCACTTGTAACTAATGCTGTGACCGGGGCTCAGTTCCCACTTGTCCTCCTTCTTTCCTCTCTTCCTTCCTTTAGGTTATGGTAAAATATACAGAACATAAAATTTATCATTTTAACCATTTTTAAGTGTACAATTATGTGGCATTAAGTACATTTTCATTGATCCGCACATCACTATCATTCATTTCCAGAGCTTTTCATCTCACAAAACTAAAACTCTGTACCCATTAAACACTAAACCCCCATTCTCCTGTCCCCACCCCAGTCCCTGGCAATCACATCCTACTTTCTGTCTCTATGAATTTGACTACTCTAGATAACTCATGTAAGTGGAGTCACACAATATTTGTCTTTTTGCCATTTCATTTCTTGATGGCAAAGGACCCTGTGGTTCCAGAGCTGGCCCCTGTGACTGGGTGTTGGATGTGGAGCAGCCAGCTCAGGAGGAGGAGCAGGAGAGTCCGGTGCACATAAACAGCCCCAGACAGAATCAGGATGGTTCTCCTCACCCTGACGACAGCTGGAAATTCTTTCTGCTCTTCTGCAAGTTGGATCTTACAAACAGGAGACTTTTCAAGCCCAGTCCCAAACACAGGAATTCTTCCCTCGTCAGTCTGTCTCTGGGCCCCACTGAGACAGCTGGACTTCCCACGCAAGCTAAAGCAGTCAACTGTGAGAGCCCTTGCCTTGGTCAGCCTGTTCCAGCCTACCCGTGAAGTAGAACAGCAGCTCCTTAAGGGTGACGGCTATTTTCCTGTTCCAAGCTGTATAGAATGCAGTGTGGGGCACTTTCAAAACATCCATTTCTGCTACTAGCAGCAATTAATGCAATCTATGCCATCTTGGATTGGCATGATAATCTTATTAGCCAGTTCTTTGAAATTCATGGTAAAGATTTGAGCCTCACACATAATCCCTCTCCTGGTTTTTGCAAAGGTGATTGAGCTAATTCCTCCATATTGGAAAAGAAAAATCTTCACTGGATTTGGGGTAAGGCCACACTTAGACTAGACTCAAGACACTAGAAAATGAAGGTGAACCTAACAGGCTCTGTTATGTCCAGGCCAAATCTGGGGGTGGAATGCTGAGAGCATTCTGTGCTGTGTGCCTAGGCACAAAGAATATGTAAATATTTCCCAAGTGAAAAAGCTTTGCTTTCTCCAAATTCCAGTATGATATCCCCAGTGTGACTATCCAGTGTGGACAGTCATACAGATAGGTGGTATCCTATTCAACTTTTACAAAACACAATAATTTGTTGATGTGTTTTATTTCTATATGGTACCTTTCCTCCCAGGAGCTGCAAGGTTTAATGTTTCCTAAATTCACTACAATAAAGACGATGCTGTAAGGAGGGAAAAAGAGGCTCTTCCCACTCTACAGAAGACCCGGCTGGGGGAAATGGATACAGCATGGGCACCAAGGGCTGGAGGGGTGAGAAGAGGATTTAGAGAAGAGGAGATTTTTCACAGGAGACATCGTAAGATGATGACATCCTTTGCTGAAAGAGGCAAGGAAGCAATTTCCCTGGAGGTTCAGAAAACTGAATTATACTTGCTATTGAATATTAAGTGTAGAGCTGGAGGTGGTGGAGGAAAAATAGGCTGGTGATCCCTGGATGCTCATCCAAGTTCTCTCTGTTCTGATTCTAGGCTGTCCAGTTTGTAGGAGGAAGAGCAGAAGGGAAGACAGTTGAGTCCATCTGCAGAGGGCATGCGCAGTCAGACACCGGGCAACTGGGCCTGGGCTGCCTCATTTTCTGGAACAGGAAAGGGGTAGACCGGGGCTGGGCTAGGCTGGGGTTCTGCTGCTGACTAGCATTGTGACCTGGGGCCAACTCTGGCCATAGTCTTCTCATCTGTGAAGTGAGGGAATAAGGCCTGAGTCAACTGCAATGAGGTGTTATTACATATGTATAGAGTACAATGTTGAGTAAGAACTGTTCTTTAGCCTGCAGGGCTACACAACCAGGGAGATCACACACACACACACACACACACACACACACACACACACACACACACACACACACATTTGTATGCAGTTGTAATAGGGAACAAACAGCATTCTAAGGTAGAGTGAGGAAGGAGAGAAATTGATTCTCCTTTAAAATCTCATAGGTTTCTTGAAGGAGCTGGGCCTTGAGTATGGTTGGATAAGCTGCTGGCAGGAAGATATGGGAGCAAAGAATAGGAGGTTTCTCTGGCAGATAAAACTAGTGAACAAAATGAGGGACCAGCAAACTGGGGGGGTGCGGGATGTCAACTCTGGGAGTAGAAAGTAGGTGGCTGTGCTCTAAGCACAGGAACATATTGCACAGTAGGTCCTCAGTCCAGGGGAGAGATGAGAAGGGCCTGAATTTAGATAGCAGCACTGGGGCAGGGAGGGATATACAGATAGTGCAGAAGAAGATTCTTCAGGCTTCTGGAGCTGTTCAGACACACAGGGAGAAGGAGAAGGAGATGAAGACAGTCGTGAGGGTTTCCAGCCTGGGCAATGGGGCAGGTTGGAGACACACAAACAGAGACAGGCAACCTCAAGAAAAGATGGGGCTGGGGAGGAGATGAGCAGGTCAATTTTGTGCAGAAATTCTCTACAGAAATTCTCTGTAGAGATGGCCAGCAGGCAATGGAAATGTGGGAATTTCACAGTTAGAGATTTGGGGCTCATGGAAGTAACGGTTGAAGACGTGGATGTGGCTGAGATGGAAGGAGGTGTTGGGAGAGGAGGCTGGGTGGGCAGAGGAGCAGGTGAGGAGCACCTGGACGGAGAGGACAATGGAAGCCCTGCAGGAAGTAAGCGGGGAACCCGAGGAGGGAATGCAAGGGGTGGGCTCCTAGGCCACCGTTGTGAGGGAGGCCACTGGCAATGGCCCCCAAGCAGCAGCTGATGGCCAGGGCCTGAGGACAGAAGTAGAAGCAGAAGGCATAAAGGCAGGAAATGTGCCATAAGGGGAACGAAAGCAGATAGATGGTGAGCTGAGAGAAAGCAGGGCTAAGGGAAGCCACTTGAGGACAAGGGAGGGTGACGAGGCTTTGGCGTGCTGCTTCTCAAACAAGAATGTGTGTCTGGATCACTGAAGATCCCGTTAACTGCAGCTTCTGATCCAGGACTGAGGGTGGTGACGACATGTCATGGAAGAGATGGGAGCCGTTGCCATCTTGGACCCAGGTAAGTAAGTCAGTTTTGCAAAGGAGGCCTGGGTACTGCTGCTCTCTCTAGGGAGAGGGTGGAGAAAGGGGGAAGTGTGAGGTGGGCGTGAGGGGGTCCCTGTGGAAAGGCCGGGACCTCCTCAGTGGGGTGGTGAGAGGTTCTGCAGACAGAAGGGAGAGGTTGGGTCTGCAGGGTCTGAGGAGGGTGAAACCCTCGGGTGGGCCAAAGAGGAGAGCTGGGACTCTGCTGAGCTGCTGGGTGTGTGGCCAGTGTGGCGGCTGCGCGTCCCCTGCAGGGCCTGGCAGTTGCAGGCACTCAGTGAACAGAGTGGTCAGCCCAGGGGGGACCCTCAGGGCAGGCCCAGGAACAGTCAGGGGTTGAGGCGGAGGGTGTGGACAAGAGCTTGATCAAAATGGCGAGATGAGGCTGGTGAGGGAGCCCCGGGAAGCTGCTGAGGGCGCATGGGGAGAGGAGAGTGTGCAGGACACAGGGTGAGGGCAGGAGGAAGGAAGAGGGAGGGGAAGAAGCCGTGGTCAGACAGGGACATCAGTGGCGGTGGGTGGTGTCTGAGGGGCCAGGCAGGTAAGTGGCAGACAGCCCAGGGTGGAGGCTGGAGAGATGGTGGCCTGGAGGAGGGGAGTGGCTGGGCTAGTGACAGAGCTGATGAGCAGCTGAGGAAGGGATGGGGCCAGGGCTCAGCTGGTGAAATTGCTGT
The DNA here is from genome assembly GCF_000696425.1 of Galeopterus variegatus. Lineage (NCBI taxonomy): Eukaryota > Metazoa > Chordata > Mammalia > Dermoptera > Cynocephalidae > Galeopterus > Galeopterus variegatus. Next base: position 217,776 of record NW_007729508.1, read on the forward strand.
GGGCAGCCCGGCTGCTCAGTAAGCAACAGCCCCTGTTAGGGAGCAGGACGGCTCCCAGAGGCAAGGGGGGCCTGCCCCCTTCATGTTCTCTTGACCCCATGTCTTGAGGCCTGAGTGTCACACGCAGGGACTGTGACACTGAGGGGAGGACAGGAGAGGCGCTTTCTTCAGCTGCTGCCCTGCTGCCCTGCAGCCACCCCTGCTACCCACAGCTGCTCTCCTGGGCCAGGGAAGGTTACGACCCCATTCTGAGGCCAAGCCCTTGGGCACTGAGATTCCAGCAGTTCCCCTTTCCCAGCCCCGAGGACCACCTCACCAAGCCCTTCCAAGCCAGTGAGTGTCTCCTGCACGCTTCGAGCCAGGGAACTCGTGCTAGGGAAGGATGGGCCATCAGCACTTCCTGCCTCGCAAGGACAAGCCAGCAGCACAGCTGGACTCCCTGCTCTCAATTTGTTCGGCTCAGTTTATTCTCTTTCTCTCCCTGGAGAGCTCCAGTTTGGAGGTGTTTGCTCTTCATCAGCAGTTTATGGAGGTGGTGGTGTTTGGAGAGGGTTGGGGAAGGCTGAGAGAAGGGCAGGGAACGCTCAAATGCTGTGCTGCTGTCCCGCGTGCCTCGGGTGGTCTTCACAGGCACGTGCCGGGCCCAGCTTCGGGCCTGCAGCCCCTCTCAGGCCAGCCTGCGTAGGAGTCCTGGATCCTAGGCTTTTGGGGACTGTTGGCCTCATAACGCCCCCTGCTAGAAACTGCCATAGTCCCCTTCCCTCCAAACAAGAACGTTCCTTTCTTCATCCCCTCCCATAAGGCCTGGAATTTCTTTGCCTTTCACCCCAGCTCTTCTTTCGTCTTGAGGTCTTTGTAAGAAGGGTGGGAGGTAGGGCACTGGCCTTCCTCTGGCCTTGGCCTCCCTGGTGCTTTGTCCCCAGCACCGAGCACCGCACAGACAGCCTCTGGCCCTTCTCAATGTGTGCTCCCAGTCCCCTCCCCGTGCCCCTTGTTATTTATCTGCAGCGGGGAGGGAAGCTCTAAAGGATTTGTGCTGAGACCCTGGGCAGAAGAAGATAAATGGATTTGCAATAAATCCAGAAGCAAACTTGTAACTTGACTTAAAAACAAACAAAAGGGCCAGAACTGCACTTAAGCTCGGCAGAAGCTCATCTCTCAGTGTAAACAGAGAAGGCAGACGTGGGCTGAGGAGCCTCACCCGGCCTGGGCCTGCGAGGGTGGGGGCTGGAGCAGGACCGCCACCGGCTTCCTGTGGGAGAGATGGGTTGTGGGGGAAGGTCTCCGTGGCCTCATGAAGGGGAAAAGAAAATGCTGGCACTGCTGCTCTTTGCCACTCATTTTTCCATGACTTACCCTTCTGCAAAGGTACCCTCGGGATTGGAACAAGAAGGGTGCTTTGGGGAAGTGATTTCATAGCCTGTTACTGTGGCTGGGGCTGGGCAGATAAAAGCAAGGACCGATGGAGAGCACTGGGGAGTGCTGGCGTGAGTTCCCGGGGCTGCAGCCTTCCTGGAACGGAACGTGGGGACTGCTCAGCTGGCTCAGGGTGCAGGGTGCACCACACTGTTTTTTCCCCAGTGGTCTGCCTGCCATAACCCCAGAAAGTTCACTCTTGCTAGACTCCCCGTGCCTCACCTAGAAGTGCTAGGCTGGAGTTACAATTACAGTGCTTTACACATGACACTCCATAATTTCAAAGTACTTCCACACAGGTCCTCTCACCTGAGCCAACCCAACAACTCTAGGAGTTGGGTGGAACAGATATCATCACCATTTTATGAGCAGGAAAACTCACACAGAGAGGTAAAGAGACCTATCCAAGGTCACATAGCAAATCAGCTGTTGACCTCAGTCAGTGCAGTGGAAAAGTTGGGTATTGAAATACCATTTGGACTCAGTTAAGAAAAAAACTGTGTGATCTTGGGTAAGCTGCTTAACCTCTCTGGGCCCAGGCTTTCCTCTGTAAGATGCAATTCCTTCCAAAGATTAAACAGGTTGGCTGCCATCCCCTCTAACTCTCTGTGTCTGGGCTTTTCAAAGTCAGGAACCCCAGGGGAACCCAGTGGTGTGTCAAGAGTATACAAGGCCACAGTTTGAATAAGACTGTAGAGTTCAGGCTGGGTCTGGAGCTCACAGACCCCTCAAGCCCGTTCACAGACTGGGTCACAAAGCCTTCACATGCCAGGCTGGGTCCTTAGACCCCTCACATGCAGGCCTATGAGCTAGGTAACTGGCAAACAAGTCCTTGAAAGCTGTAGGTTGGAGAGCATGGCGGCTTGGGGCGGTAGCTGTCTGAGGCACTAAATGCCAGCCACTAACTCCACCCCCACACACAATTTACAAAGAATGCACCACACCACCCCCAACTGGGCCTAATGCAAGGGGGCCTGATTAAATTATTCTATTTTCCCAACAATGACACATCATTCTGGAGCCTCATTTCTATACTCGAGTATTTCTGAAGGAAAAAAACTAATGAAATAATATATATATATATATATATAT
>NW_007729508.1:220821-236214 GCF_000696425.1 Galeopterus variegatus
GAGGCACTAAATGCCAGCCACTAACTCCACCCCCACACACAATTTACAAAGAATGCACCACACCACCCCCAACTGGGCCTAATGCAAGGGGGCCTGATTAAATTATTCTATTTTCCCAACAATGACACATCATTCTGGAGCCTCATTTCTATACTCGAGTATTTCTGAAGGAAAAAAACTAATGAAATAATATATATATATATATATATATTTTTTGTGACCGGTAAGGGGATCGCAACCCTTGGCTTGGTGTCGCCCGCACCGCGCTCAGCCAGTGAGTGCACCGGCCATCCCTATATAGGATCCGAACCCACAGTGGGAGCACCGCTGCGCTCCCAGTGCTGCACTCTCCCGAGTGCGCCACGGGTCGGCCCTGAAATAATTTTTTTTAAATTGTAAAACAAGATGACTTTATTACAGAAGATATAAAATTCAAACTGTAGAAGTAAAATGGGAAACTTAAAGGACATTTTGTGCTTGCTGTCTGTGTTGGGTCCCCCAAAGTATGTGTTCACTCTCTCCTGCCTCCTGGGAACTTGGTGGGAGAGTTTGGGAAGTGTTGCCCAGGGGCCTTCCTGAGCTAGGCCCTCTGAAAAGCCTGGCTTGGCTCTTTCCATGGGTATGTGGGGCCTACCACGCAGTGAGCTGCAGAAGCCCATATTCCTGGTGAATGTGAGGTGGCTGCATTCCCTTTCCCAAGCTGAGCTGTTTTCACAGCATCTGACATAGTTGTTCTTGTCCCAGACTTCACGTTAGAATCACCTGATGCACTTCCCAAAAATACCCATGCCAGGGTACCACCCTGACCAAGTGCACCAGAATTCTTGGGAGTGTGGTTAGGGCTCAATGTGTTTTCAGAGCTCCCTGAAACTGTGCAGCTTGAGCTGGGTACATTGACTTCAGTTCAGACTTCAGAGTTCAGGGATCCCCAGAGTGTCTGTGTCCACAAAGAGAAACAGTGGCACAGATAGACGGTCCCCTACCTTGTAGCCAACTACTGCTTAGACGAGTGGAAAATGAGATGCATTCCAGAAGCCCATACCCCAACTAAAGGAAAGGGTGGTGAGGCTATGAGGAGGGGGAGAACAAGACAGAACTTTGCAGGGGGTGGGGCAGGAAGGTTGTATGGGTTGGATAGTGTCCCAAAATTCGTGTCCTTCCTATAACCTCAGAACAGACCTTCTTTGGAAATAGGGTCATTGTAGATGTAGTTAGTTAGGATACTAGATTAGGGTGGGCCCTAATCTGATATGACTTCTGTCCTTGCAGGAAGAGGAGAGAGCCATGCAGGGAGAATGCCGTGTGAAGATGCAGGCAGAGACTGGAGTCGTGTGTCTACACATCAAAGCACACCAAGGACTGCCGGCAACCATAGACGCTGGGAGAAAGGCCTAGAACAGATTCTCCCTCAGAGTGCCCAGGAGGAGCCACCCCTGCTAACACCTTAATTTTGGACTTCTAGCCTCCAGAACCGTGATAGAATACATTTCTGTTACTGTAGGCCCGACTCTACCAAGTTCTCCGTACTTTGTTACGGCAGGCCTGGGAAACTAACACGGAGGTTGATGTTAGGAACTTCTCACGGGATATGCTCCTCCCTTGGATGCTTGAGACAGGGACTGTGGCCGCTGCCCCCAGACACACCAGGTGGGGATGTGAGGAGCCGCAGTGTTGCTGGCTCGAGGCCAGTGATGCTGTGAGGCCGGACAGGAACAAATACTGGTGGGCTTCTTTTACCAAAAAGCTGAGGGGACAAAATATAATGTGGCTTGTCCAAAGAATCCCTCTCTGAAGGAAAGGTGAGAACAAAGGAGTCAGTTCACTCATTCATTCAAACACTCACTCACCACCTCCTTATGAGCCTTGCTATGTGCCAGGCTGTCATGACATGAAGGTCCACAGGACCTGAGCCAGCCCTGCCCTGTGCTCAGGAAGCGTGAGCCGGAGGGGTCCACTGCTTATCAGTGAGGACACTGGCCTATGAGCACTAACATTTCTTCCAGCTCTGACATTCGGTGACTTAGAGGCAGGCAGGAGGCTGGCCTGGCTGGGGACCGTTGTGCTGCCACTGGGGCATTTTCTGTGGTCACAGTGGTTGAGAGACAGGGCTGAGGAAGGGCTGCAGGGGACGTGAGCCCATGAGGACATTCATCTGCAGGTACGGATAGATGCAGAAGCATGATTTACCGGAGGGCTGGCGTACTCAGGGACAAACGCTAGCCCTGCCTAGTCGGTGTAGTCTCTGATAAGATACTGTAGGAGGTGAGATGGGCCTCAGCGGCCATTGCCAATTATACCAAAAAATCTCCAGAATATTTTTAGCCCATTTGCACTTATCAAATATCACACTGGAAACCCCAGCAATTTGTGTAGGATCCTTTCCAGAATGAGGGGGGATTTCATAAACTTGGCCCGGGGCAGGGTGACTTTCTTGGAATTTCAGCTTCCCAGTGGGCATGGCCTGCTTTTTCTGGGCTCACCCACCTTCTCACAGGCCTCTAGCCACTCTTGGGTGCACCTGGACACATCTGAAAGACAACATCCTAGATAGACTCTCCAGCTGCAAGATGTCTGCGTTCCTCTGGCTCTTTGGTTTCCCCCTTGCATTTTTGGGAGTTACATGACACTCAGCAGCCAGTGATTCTGGCAGTCTACGAAATACAAAGTTCAGAGCCTGGGGCCACTGCGGCCTCCACTGTGGGTTTTCTGAAGCTCCGTTTCATTTGGGCTAGAGGTGAACACTTCCCTCCAGAGACCCTGGCAGGCAGGGGCTGAAGCAAAGTTCAAGGAACAGTCGCTTCCACCATCACTGGGTGGTGTTTGTCCAGCACAGACACAGCACGACAACATTGTGACAGGCAGCCCAGGACTGGCTGACAGGACTGGACAGACTGAAGGAATGGCCCAAGGTGAGACACCGTGTTCCCTGGACTGCCTGCTCCTTCCTGACAACAGTGTGACAACAGCAGTGATCATTAACTCTCCAAATGCCTTCATTAAAAGTTCCATGTTACCTGACACTTGGACATAATTAAAACAGAACAACTGTTGGCAGTTAACTTTACCTTTTATGATCACACAGACATTTACAAGGAAGTCCCAGATCACCTAATTTTCAAAGGGAAGCCAAGAGGTCTGCTGAGGGCCCCCAGAAAGAGCTGACAGCAGACCCGAATGTCCTCAGAAGTGAGGAGATGAAGGAAAAAACATGCACTGTGTTTTATAGTTATAAAAGTAACACATGGTCATAAAAGACAATTTGAAAGACATCGAAAAGTGTAAAAAATAAGATAGAAGCCATCCAGCCACAGTCCCATCCCTAGAGATCACTGTCAACGTTCTGGGGTATACATACCCTTCCTGATTATGAAAATCTCTTCACATCTGTACCTTAAAAATAAAATAAAAGTGGAAACAGATTTTGGCACTATGGTTATGATTTCATAAGTGAGGCCCTAAAAACCTGTACTATTTCAGGTAAATTTGATCTAGGGATCAATAAAAAAAAAAAGTAATTAATCTACAAGTAACTGAGGGCCTACTTTGTGTAAGGTACTCCATTAGGTACTGGGGGGGGGGAGTAGAGACACCTGAGCAGACCTCAAGAAACTAGACGGGGGAGACGAGGAACACGTACGAGTGGCTTCTGATGGTTGTACGCTCAGGTCCTGGCAGAGCTCACCACTGGGCACTTGAAATGGTGTGATGCCATCCCAAAGGCTGCTTGTTATTCACTCATGCAGCAAGTATGTGTCTCGTGCCTACTGTGTGTCAGGTGTGAAGGTGTTTAGGTTTTGGAGCAGGGGAGCGCTAGGATGAAAGTGACATTTTAGGAGACCCATGTGAGCACTGGCTGGCCAGATGGATGGTGTGAGGGTGATTTTGTGTCAACTTGGCGAGGCCTCGGAACCCAGGTAACTGTCAAACACTAGTCTACCTGTTGCTGTGAAGGTAATGTTTAGACGAGATTAACATTTAAATCAGTACACTCAGATTACAGCCTCCCCCCCATAAGATGGGTGTGCCTTGTCCAACCAGTTGGAGGCCTTGAGAGAAAAGACTGAGGTTCCCTGAAGAAGAGGGGAAACAGCCTCCAGATGGCCTTTGGACTCAAGCTGCAACGCCAACTCTCCCTGGGTCTCCAGTCTGCTGGCCCACCCTGTGGATTTTGGACTTGCCAGCCTCCACAGCCAAGGGAGCCAATTCCTTAAAACCTATCTGTCTATTTTTCATCTATCTATTACTACCTACCTACCTACCTATCTACTTATCCACATACATATCCTATTGTCTCTATTTATCTGGAGAACCCTGACTAATGCAGATGGCAATGGAGAAATTCAAGAATAGGAAGAATTGGCTCTTCAGAAAGGGGTGGTAGATCAACGGGGCTGGTCAGGATGCTGGGAGGGCAGTAAAGAGTGTGTAAGTGCATGCTTGGCCTCTGTATGGCTACATTTGTGCAAACATCATCTCTGGGTGTGTATGTGTGTGACTTTGTGTGTATCAGTGCACGTGTGCTTATGTGAGTGTATGTGTCTATGTGCTTGTCTGTGTGTATCTGTGTATAAGGGGTCTTCAAAAATTTTATGGAAAGACTCATATTATCTTTTAATTCGAGTTTTTCCACAGACTTTTTGAAGTACCCTCATATATGTACCTGTCTGTATCTCTTTGTGCATATCTGGATGTTTGTGCCTCTGTGCGTGTCAGTGTGTGTTTGTATGTCTATATGAGTGTGCATGTCTGTGTCTCTCAGTGTCTGCATGTGTGTGTATGTCTACATGAGTGTGTATATCTGTGCATATGAGTCTGTCTGTATGTCTGTGTGTGTTTATATGTATGTACCTCAGCATGTGCCAGTGTGTGTCTATCTACATAAGTGTCTGTATGTCAGTGTCTGCTGGGGAATGTAAGCAGGGGATGAGTCTGTCATGGTGCCCTAGGAAAGGACATCTGTTGATAGATTTTCAGTCAGTTCAGATGGCTTGCTGGGAGGGAGAGTACAAGCTGGGTCTGGGAACCAGGCAGGAAGGTGGACAAGGAGGAAAGCAGGTCACATGGTGGACAGAGCTGGAGTAGCCACAGAAAAGGGCTAATTCGGGAACAGGATGGCCAGAGGTCAAAGATTGCACAGAGAGGTCTTTGGGGGTAGTTCAGGGACGTACACATGCCATACCTTCCCAGGGACAGGTTTGTAAAGGGACTAAGCAGGTTGGGATAATGAGGGCCTGCACTGAGGGGGTGGCATTGGAGAGGGGGACCAGGAGACTGGGCCCCATGAGAATGTGAAGAGAACAGGACAGTCAGGGTAGGAAACTGATTTGGGCTCAGTGACAACTTCAGTTTAGATCTGTTGAAGTTGAGGAAACCACAGGACAAGACTCTCAAGGGTGAGGAAGAGGGAGTGACCAGTGTCATCTTCCAGAAAGGACAAGAAAAGTGAGAAATGAGAAAAAGCCATTGGGTTTGGCAATAAGGAGGGGAGGCAGTGGGTATGCATGGTAGGAGGGCAACATTTGCTGGACCCCTACTATGATTACGTGGAAATGAAGACAACAGGATAATAACTGCATGAATGGGCAGCAGGGTTGAGCGATGGGAGCCCAGTGCACATCTGAATCAAGAATGAAACTCAGTCATCCAGACATGCAGACCTGATCCCATTAAGCACTTCCTCTGAGAGTTAGCACACTGATATCCTTTAATCATGCCTTTTATTTATAAAGGCCTTTCTCCAAAGAATTCAACAAACATTAATTAATTTACTTTCCCAGACTCCTTTAGGGAAAAATTGGTGGCAGGTTTCATCATTATGTTTACAGGCACGGAAACTGTGGCAGAGATGAGAATAATGTTGCCAACCAAGGCCAGAAATTCAGTCTATGGTTGGAGGTGTCTTACCTGTCTCTCCTCCTTCCTCTGCGAGGTCACTCCTAAATCACCCACATCTTGCCAGCACCCCCCAAGTTACTGGTGAGACTTGGCTATAAGACCAACTACAGAGTCCAATGCTTCAGCGAGTGTCTGCAGGATAATCCCAGAGGAATCCTGGGGCCAGATATAAAGCTTGGGGAATGAGTCTTTTGTCTGCTCAGTCTTGGAATACTTGGGACCTACACAAGTTACTTCTGCTTACTTATTTAGTGCAAGCAAATGCTGAGACCAAGTAACAACAAAATTTACAAACTCAGGAAAGCACACAGTTGCTCAGTTTGTATTTCATGGGTACTCCCATACAAGAAATTCTCTAGTGCTGTAAAGTATGGAGATGCCGCAGTCCTTATGCTTTGGGATGTGCAAAACCCAACCATGTGCTCAGAAGCAAAACACTCTCTAAATGCAAAGAATATCAGGGACAGCCCACTGAGAAGACAATTTGGTCACCTCTGGTGGTGAGGTTGGGCTTTATCAGACCAAGAAAGAAAGGGAATGCCAAAGGTGGAGATGATCTGCAAAGCCCCCTACTGTGGCCCCAGAGAGTGCAGATGGAGGGACCATTATCTTAAAGTCATGCTGTTTTTCCCAGGACTGGACCTGCCAATGTTTGCCAAGCCTGTGAGTTGGTGATACTCAGGTTCTTAGCTAATGAGGTCTGGCTCTTGTGGGATCAGTTAAATAGTACACATTCCCAGTCTAGTGTTTATGCCACTTGGGTGGACCTGCAAAATTCAAGGGGCCACCAGCATACTGGCCCAATGCCATGGTTTAATTAGGCTCTAAATCTCTAGTGATACTACAAGGGGCTTGATCCCCTGAAGCCAGCCAAAGGGAAAAACATCCCAAAGAGCCTTGGATTGCCTTCTTTTGAGTCTTCCCCTCAACTTATTGTTGGTGGAGGCATTGCTCATTAGTGCAAATAACCCCGTCCTACTCACAGAGCAGCTGTGCAGACGATTGGAGGGTCAGCCCTGCACAGGAGCTGCTTAACGATCTCGGCCATCACCTCACAGAGGTTGTTTCCCACACCCGTCTGCTGCATCCTGTGGAATGGAGATACCCATGAGGAGACAGAGGATAGATTAGCACAATAATGCTTTCATTTTGGGGTTTCTGTTGAGGAATCCTTGGTGTTTGGTCAGAAATCAGCAAAAACATGACTTGTTCAGGAAACAGAACAATTAGGGTTGACTATTTGAGTTGGGAGACCCAAAAGGCCTAGCTACTCTGCTGGGCAGGGCCTGGGGCCTGCAAACCAAGGCCTAATTTTGGGGGGACCCCTGGGAAGGAACAGGGTGATATGAAGTAGTTCTGAAGGGAGAAAGGACCTGAGACTTTCAGGGAATTTCTCTCTTTTCTTTCCTGTCTCCATCCTTCTTTTATAGCCTTGTAGCAGAGAATTCCAGCTTCTTACAATTAAGGTGAAGAAAGCCAGCACAGGCATGGGCAATCACGGTACAGACCCACCTCATGGCCTGGGTGGCCGTGTGTGAGAATAACATTTTCACAGAGCTGATCGATGAGGACACAGGTACACATTTAACGTAGGTGGGGCTGATCTGATGGAAGGTGTGGGAAGAGAACCTTACTTGTCTTATCTTTCTCCAACTTTCTTTTTTCACTTGAAGACAGTAGGGTTAAGTCCTTGGAGTGAGATGGGCTGAGTCTGCACCCTGGAGGATACCACCTGGAAATCTGCTCCCACACTATCTGGAGCCTACGAACCCTATGATTCCCCTACTTGCACTGAGGCCAATGGGTGTCCTAAACAGGCCAGGGCCAGATTTCCACCTGTGGCATCTTCCTCCTGTTGCGGCCGGGGAAGGAGCATGCTAGCCTCCAAGGTGTTTATGAAATGATTATGATAGAAATGATAGAATAGGCACACAGCAAGTTCTAGAGGGTAATATCACCTTCCTCCTCCTCCTCTTCAGCCCAGCATTGGTTGGATGTGGGGGTCTGCCCACAGTGCCACAACTCCTGGCAGCCTCCCTATGTTCAAAGAGTGTGGGAATAGGGCACTGGCCTGTGTCTGATGGTCAGCACTGGGCCATAAAACAGCAGCGAAGGGAGCGGGCAGCCCAGATAGGGCGCTGGAGATGAAAGCTGGCTGTGTTTTCCTTTCCAAAGTGCTGCTGTGTTCCTGAAGGCCTGCAGCTTCCTCTGCCCTGCTGGGTTTTTTTTTTTTTTTTTCTTCCCAGTTCCTCTCAGTGATATCTTAAGAGGCAAACTTCCAGCACTAACAGGAGGTCTTTTGTTCTCCTTTTCTCAAAGTGGACTTTAACCCAGTTACTACAGACTGAGTCACTGTAAAAACAAACAAATAATAATACTCCATTTTCTTAAAGATCCTTCCATGCCTGATGACAGAACAGGGGGAACCTGACACTGCACTGGGCCCGTGGGGCTCTTCTCCACTCCGACCTTCTGGAGGCATGGTCCAAGAGAAGTTTCCAGAACACATTGGAGCCTGGCAATGTGGAACTGTTCAGCTAGGCTCTGGCTTGTTTAGAATTTCATCTGATTTGGGGTGGCCCATGGACTCAACACGGTCCTGATGTGAGTTACCCCAGGCTGAGGAGTGCTTGTTACACTCCCGGATCCACCACACACTAAATTTTGGACTTGCCACCCTTCTCTACACTTTAGTTTCTTTATATGTGAGTCAGGGGTATTAGACACTCTGATTTTATCAGGAAAGATTTTGCAATAGCAATATCCTTCCACTCTTTTAGACAACTCCAGGGCAAACTAAGCATACTAGTACAGCCTGAATCCATTCAATAGAGTCTCACCAGGCACTGAGTTAGGCACTGGGGTTACAGAGATGAGAAAGACCCACCTCCTGCCTTCAGAGAGACAGACACGTAAATAAACGAACACATGACTTCTTGTACAGGTAAGATAGACATGTACTAAGGGTGGCGGTGACACGAGGAAGGGGATGGCCACTCAGTGTGGGAGTGTTGGGAAAGTCTTCTTAGAGGAGATGGCATTTGAGCTGAGTCTTGAACCATGAGTAGATGATCATCAGATGCTCAGGGGAGAGGGTGGAGGATAGGCAGGCTGAGGGAGCAAAGGGCATAATCAAAGGACTGAAACCCATGACTAGTTGGGACCTGCCCCTGGGCAAGCCCTCTCTAATCTTTGTCCAGGCATTTTTTCCAACAGGCTTACATAGAACTGGACCTTTGTTTTCCTGAGAAGAAGCATTCCCTGGAAGAACATGCCACTGGCTTCAGGACTCTGCTCTGAGATGTTTGTCTGGCTACATCAAACATTAAGACTTACTTTGAGCCACTAGCCAAAGAGCAAAGCCATGGCTCCTAATGGATGTGTTGTTGTACATGTTCTCCAAAAGGTTGTCACCTGCTGTGTTCCTGACTCCCTGGAGCTCAAATGCATGGTGTATGTAACACACTCATGACTACAATGAAAAGTCAGCCCAATAACCTGGAAAACTACCATTCATCATCAACCCAAACTTACAGGCCTCCTTCACTGTGCATTGCCCCCAGAAGCTGTGGGTAGAGTTGGCAGCACTCCTCTTTGTGTTCCTGTGGCTCGTCCTTCTTGCCTGGGTTTAGGCTCGACCTGCACCTATTGTCATTTCTCAGTTTCTCTGAGCGCCCCCCTGGGCCGTGAGTTCCTGGATGGGGGATGGTACCTAACGCAATTTTGAATCCTCAGTCTTTAGCATGGTATTTGGTTCATGGACATACAAGGGGTTTGAGAGATATTTTTTAAATGGACCCATGAATGAGGTTTGAGCTTGTGTGTCTCGCACACTCTGTTGATGAGATAGACAGGAAGCTTCACCTCGTCATCACAGATAACACAACGGCAAGGCCTGAGGATTTCCTACCGATACCACCACTGTATGTACAAGTAGATCTCTACTAGAGATTTTAGATTTAAAATCAGACGGAGACCACCATGGGACTCTGGGGCATAGGGGACCTTAGTCTGTTTTTTCAAGTTGATTTCCTTGCTTTGAAAATCCCAGGAGCGGAGACAGAGGATCCTCCGTTTAATCTGTTGGGTTTGTGCTCCCTGAAATAGAGTTCTTTACATTTACGTGTGAATCATTTGAAAAGTGAACATCTCCCCGTCTTGTGACCTGGCAAGGATAGGGGTCAAACTATGTCTGTGTTCTTTTTTTTTTTGAGCAGTCTCATCAGGGGCAGGAGTAGCAGGAGTCCGATTCTACAGGGGACGTGTTCCTTGGTTGGCTCCTTTTTCCTACTCTGTCTATTCTGCCATACTCAAATGTCCCCTGACAACCAGCTGTGGGGTGACACTAAACGATTTCTGTGTTGGGCTGAGCTGGCCACACCCTGCTAGGGCTGGGTCCCCAGGCTCGGTGCACAGCACCTGGCCTAGCCTCAGCTTGTTTCTCTGCTTTGGGAGAACACAGGCCCGTGCCTCAGACTGCTTCTCCTGGATTATGGCCTTAAGAGGATGAATAAAAAATTCCAGGAACAGGCTTGGTCTTAATGACAGTAGCTGGTTAACTTCTTCTAAGAAAGTGGAAAGCTTGGTCTCCTGATGTGCGCAATAACAGGCACAAGAGGAATTTTCCAATATAACAGGGCAATGAATTTTCCAAGGACAAGCTGGCCGAGAAAAGCCACCATCTGACCATGCACTAGAATTAGGTAATATGGCACCCCTGGAACAGCAGAGGTGACCGGCTGGAACAGCAGGCCAGGAGGCCAGCTGTGCCCCCCCTGCCCCCTCTTCTGGGTGTGTGGCCAAGATCTGCCACTGACGGGATTAGTGACTTCAGGACCGCTGGAAAACTTGTAGTGGCGTTTCCTTATGATGAGAAGGGACATGATCTTGATTCTCCTTCGGAAGGAGGTGGTGATGAGGAGTAGCTGGAAGCTAGATGGTTCTTCAGAATCTGTGACAGAGCCGGTACGCACTGGGCCTACCTACTCTGCAGCAGATTTCACAGTGGCCCAACTGTTTCCTTCTATGAACTCATTTATTACCCCCTTCATCTGCCCCCCGGGCACCACTCTATGGGGAACCCTGTCCTGTGAACTAGACAGACAGAGCAGGATTGTCTCAGGCCCTTGGTTTTGTTCTCTCCAGTTCCCTCCATCATCCTTCCATGAAAGCAGAAGGGCATTGTTCTCCCAGCCCCTTTCTCTCTCACTGCAAGGGCAGATTTTTGAAACTCTGAGGGATAGGATGTGAACAGGCCTAGGAGAAGGGATGAATCACCATCATGTTTGAAAACCCATTGAGCAGCTGTCAAGGTTTATAATTGCCCTCTGTGAACTCCTGGAAACTCAAAATCCCTTGAAGACGCTCATTGCTGATTAAGGGGGGGAAAAAAAAGGTTTTCAGGTGATTGATTTCCAATGCCAGATAGAAATGAAATCTTTCCAAAGTTGTTGCTGCCCATGAGCAATTCACCTTGGTGGTGTTTGCTGTTGGTTAGGACATGAGCTGCTCAGTGCCTCTTGCTCTATAAGTATCTGTTGTGGGAAAGGCTGAGGAATTTGAATCACTAAAATAAAATGGAGACTAGACATGGGATAAGAAACAGGAAACACATCTGCTAGTCCTTCAGATAATATTTTTTAATGTCATTTTTTCATGATTTTGTAAAATATACGTTCATGGGAGAACATTTGAAAAATAGAGATAATTCCAAAAAGGAAATAAAGTCAAATATAATCTTATTCCTCAGAAATAGAACTGTTAGCATTTTTATACATAGTTTTTCAGTTAAAAAATGTACATGAAACTTATACTTTTACAAAACTGTGGCATTCTATGCATACTGCTTTATAATCTTTTCCTTTTAATGATATGTTGTGAACATTTTTCCATGAGATTAAGCCTTCTTCTGACATAATTTTAACGACTGCTAGTGTTCCGTGATACAGGTGTTAACTAATATTGTATGGGTGAACATTCAGGAGTTGTCCATTTTTTGCTATTGTAAATAACATGGTGAGGACATTGGGGAGACTGCCTCGGCCTGGCCCATTCTTCTGGTCATAAGTCACCTAGTCCTCTCTCAAAAGCCATTGGTCATTTGTGGGCCAGAGAAACTTCACAACCCTTGCTCAGAACACAAAGACAAATTTAATCTATTCGAGCTAACAGCAGTCCTGAATGTCCTAATTCCACAGACACACCCACCAATGCAAAAAGACAGTTGTACTCAATTCATTTATTCATAGATGTGTTATTTTCGACAAAATGGGATTCCTTGGATATTTCCCCTTTGACCCTGGCCGTCTTCCTACAAGGAAGGCAAGCTTATTGTAATAGCAGTGGAAGCTAAACGCCTTTAGCAAGGTAAATCTGCAGAGGCAACTGGAAGCACGCATTCCAGAGTGAGTCATTTTTGAATCATCTTCCGTGTTTAGGATTTTTGGTGTCACTGTTCTGCTCCATTAGAGTAGATAATAGGGAAGGGAACAGAATGCTCCCAGCATGCCAAGGGGTTTACCGAAACTGTCCTTCACCTGGGCAGAGAGGGGAAGGCTTGGGCTCAGGAGCACTGAGCTAACCCCCAGCTGAGAATCTGGGGCAAAATCTAGGCTGCTGGTTCCCAGTTCAGCTCAACCTGAAGAACCTCAAGCTGCCACACGGGGTGTGCCTCAGTACACCTCCTCTTTCCATATCCCTGATACTTTAGCCCAGCAGTGAGCCAGAGAGGAAATGTGCTCCCAGGTGGAGGGGCAGGGGCGGCATGCCTGGAACACTGGGTTTGGATGGGGGCAGCTCAGCAGTGCACCCCGCTCTCCATCCCCCCTTCTCATTCCTGTGGCTTCCACACATCTGCAGCGGCTGTTGGATGAGATCGCTAAGAAAGAAATTCTTATTTGCAAGGCAATGTCTAGGCCCCTTTGGCTTTCTCTGAGGCTATGGGGCTTCTGTAGAGGATGGCAGAGAAAGAAGCAATGGAGAGAGAACGAGTTCAAGAAAAATAGCATGGGGATGTACCCAATGGCAGAAAAGTGCAAAGAAGTATGGGTGGGGAATAAATACTGGCGTGTACACACACAGACACACTCACACACTCTCTCTCTCTCTCTCTCTCTCTCTCTCTCTCTCTCTCTCTCTCCCTCCCTCCCTCCCTCTCTCTCTCTCATTCACTCATGGTTTAATGGTGTTTCTGGGAGAGGAAATTGTGGTCTCCAATGCATATGAAAAGTCCTGAAGCAAGCTCTCAAAAGACAGTGGGGTGGGTGCTGGAGGAATCATGAGAGTCCCCTTAGGCAAACATTTTTGTTCCACCTCCAAAAGGTCGTCCTCTCTTCTCAGCTGCTCTCATATGTCACCAGACACCCCTGCCCAGTCTGGCAGTCCCACGTACACAAAGAAAGAGCCCCAGCGAGCCATTCCTTTCCCAAGCCACTGAGGGTCTTCTGGGGGTTGGAAAGGATTCTTTCTGAGCTGATCCAGTGCTGCCGTTGAGCTCAGCTGTCTCCGCTCCTAGGACAGATTTACTGCAACAGAACACGCTGCCTTCTACCACCTCTCCCACCCACGCCCGCCTTTCTCCCAAGCTAGGAACTGAAGTCGGGGGAGTTTAGAAAAGGGATGCTGGGAATAGATCAACATCCCTGTTCTAGTGATTGAGGAGCTGTGCAAAGACAGTGGGAGCCTGTCTTCATGCCCATAATTGGACAAGAGTGATGCCACTAACAAAAGCCAGCCCAGAAGTTCCCCACTTCCAACCAGCCCAGGTGCCGGGCACCTGTACCTTGGCCTCTGGTGATTAAGGAGGAAGAGCCCAGCCTGTTTGCTAACTGCTTACACCAAGGACGTGAATTCCCTCTCTGTCCCATTAGAGTTCTTCTCTCCCTCCTCAAGCCCACAGGGACAGGCCCTAATTGGTTCCTACTACTATTTTCTTCTCCCTAGCACCGGGACAACGTGGCCCCTACCTGCAGCCTCTGCACCCTCAGCATTAAGGGCCTATCGCTTACAGGCTGATGAGGGCTCGAGAGCCCACCCAGAAAACTGACCATGGGCCAGGCCCTGTCCTAAGGGCATCTCATGTATTAACTCATTTAGTCCTCACAACAGCTCCATAAGGTGGGCACTGTTATCATCCCTGTTTCCCAGGTGAGGATACTGAAACCCAGAGAAGTTTGTTAACCTGCCCATGGTCACACAGCTAAAGAGTGGCAGAGTAAGGATTTGAACCTGGCAGCCAGGCTCTGGAGTCCTGATCTTAAGGCCACATGGCAGGCGGGAATAAAACGGCTCCAGTTCTAACAGCCTTGCTGCTGGCCCAGTTTGAACCTTGGGCCTCAGTCTGACACAGGATTCTGTCTTGCTCCTGTGCCTGAGTTCCTTCTCTAGAGAATTCCTGGAGTGCTCATCTCTCTAGAACACCCAAGGATGCACTACTCTTATCACCCCCCATTTCAAGTTCTAGACGTGACCATGGACCTTGCTGATAGATCCTAGACAATAAGAATGTTTTATTCATCTCTGTAGCCACACAGAGCCCTAGTGCAGTGCCTAACACGCAGCAGGTGTTCAAATATCATTTGCTGAAGGAAATCAACGCCAAAATGCTCTGTGCCTCAATTTCCTCATTTATAGAATGAGCTAATAATAGGAAATACAGAGTTCTTTGAGAATGACTTAAGTGGATCTAGGTAAAGCACATAGCACCACGTCAGGCACAGGGCTCATGCACAGTAAGGACTGGTAGTTACCATCACCAATAAAGTGGTTAATACTATGTACACGTGGAAGAAGACTTTGAGCTGGGATTCTAATCCTGACCCTGCCACTTCTCAGATCTGTAATCTTTGGCAATTGACCTAATTTTCTGATGCTTGTTCACCCATTTGAAAAATTGCATAATAATACTTGTACCTCACAGGCGTTTTTGAGAATTAAATGAGATATATGCAAGGTACTGTGCCTGGCAAAGAGAAAGATCTCAATAAATGATAGCAAAAAAATTTAGTATTTTATGATTGTCATTATTTTATTTTATTTTTGGTATACAGATTTATTTTAGAGATACGTACTAAAAATTTATGGATGATGTGATACGTCTGAGATTTGCTTCAAAATAATCCAGTGTCAGGATGGTGAGGGGAGGGAGCAGAGAAATAGGTGGGTGGGGTAAAGGTGAAATAGGATTGACTGTGAGTTGATAATTGTTGAGGCAGGGTATTGGATACATGGTATTCATGATATTATTCCTCACTCTTGTATATGTTTGAAAATTTCCATAATAAAACATTTGTTAAATCACTTTGGGAGCTTTAAAAAAATATGGCTGTAGAATGCCCTCACCCCCAAGAGATTCTAATTTATTGGTCTGGGATAGAGAATAAATTTTTTGTTTGTTTGTTGCAGTGCTTAGAGGAAAGTTTATACTTGTAAACACCTACATTAAAAATAAGAAAAATCTCAAATCAATAATGTAAACTTCTACCTTAAGAAAATAGAAAA
>NW_007729509.1:0-55347 GCF_000696425.1 Galeopterus variegatus
CATCCCCCAAATCATCATTCCCAGCGAAGACGACGATGACGTGTCTCATGGCCTCAGCCCCGAACACCTCCCGGATGCCCTTGACTGTCTCCTCGTCCTCGCGCATGTAGAAGCCGATGGGGACCACCAGGAGCAGGACATGGAGGCCGGGGGCCACGAACTCCAAGCAGTGCTGGATGTTTTGCTGCTTGTCTTCAGCACGAGCTGCTGAGAAGAGGTCGGGGGTGTCAATGACCACGACCTCCCTCCCTTCCAGGGCCACACTCTCTCTCTCTGGCATGTGTTAGTCACCATCTGGTCACTGAACTTGGACACAAACACAGCTTTGCCCAAAACGGTGTTTCCTGTGGCACTTTTTCCTGAGTGACTTTTCCCCAGGAGGAGAAGCTGCAGGTTGGACATCTGGCAGCCCTGCTCCCACACGCCCTCCTGACACAGGCCCCCGCTGGTTCTGTTGGGACAAAAAGCGACACACCAGTGTTCAGCTCACACACAGAGTGGGTGGGGAACAGCAAGACAGCACCTTCTCTTTTCCACTCAAATTTTCCCCAAAGGATTTGGGCTACTGAAGTCCTAGACTCAGGCTAGATCAAAACAAGAAACCCGGTTTCCCAGGATCTTCCCGTGCTCTTGTCGCTGAAACAAACCCAGAGATTCCTTTGAGTTCTTCAAAGGTTTTTCATTATTAGGAACCACAAAGAGTCAAATACCTTAGAAACCACAGTGAACAGGCAGTTTTCAAAGCTGAAGGAAATCTCATAATTAGTGGTAAGGGTCAGATGTTAAAAACACAGATTTCCAGAACCCAACCTAGACCTACCAAATCAGAATCTGAAAAGAAGGAGCTTAGAGATCTGTATTGATCAAATGTCACAGTAATTCTAATGATTAGCCAAATTTAGGGAGCCCTGTCCTATAAAATACAATAAAGTAGTAACATCTAGAGCATATAAGCAAATACAATGTATGGAATACATGATGCTCTGAAAATAATATCACAGGAGACAAACCAGACAACATTCACGTACTGGACTCATGAGCGCCATGTGCCATGTGAAGTCACAGAGAAGTGGGGAGCACGGTAGGGGGGACCGCAGACTCGGAGTCTGACTTGGTTCACCTTCTGCTCCGCGACTCACTAGCTGCGATCTGGAAAGGTCACTTAACCATTCTGAGCCTGTCTCCTCATTCATAAGATGGAAGTGGCGTCACCTACTTTAAGGATATTTTTATAAGACTCAAATGAGATGACCTAGGAGAAAGTGCCTTGTGAGTTTGCACATCTTCCCTAAATGTGAGGTAGTACTGTATTGGTATATAAATAGTGCTGATTAGATTTCGTTTTCTCCCCACAGAGGCTTCCACCTAGCAGGCAAGTCAAGCAAGAAATCCTTAAGCTAACATTCCGAACTCTCTGCACTGTTCTTCTAGCCCACATGTTCAGCTCTACCTATAGCTAAACATACTGTATGCTCCAGCCAAGTGAAATATTCATCTCTATTTATTCATGTCCACCTTGTCTGAAATATGTTTTGAGCTGATTTGCTATAACTGTTCAACCCTCCTGCCTTGTGCATTTTTTCTGGATTGCCCAAGAATTCCTTAACCTGAACTCAAGAGAGCCTTGGGGAATTCCTGGCAAAGCCAAAGCTGCAAGGAAATGACTCCTTTCTACCATGATCACAGGTTTCCCCCTTGAGACACATCGGTCATTGGGCTGCTATTCCCAACACTGGGCTATACCTCGGATCCTGTGTTCCTCCCTTTAAAAACCTGGCATGTATTGCAAACTCAAAGCTGCAAGGAAATGACTCCTTTCTACCATGATCACAGGTTTCCCCCTTGAGACACATCAGTCATTGGGCTGCTATTCCCAACACTGGGCTATACCTCGGATCCTGTGTTCCTCCCTTTAAAAACCTGGCATGTATTGCAAACCTGACCAGGACGCATTCATCTGTGAGGCTCTACCTGTGAAGACCTTCAGGAGAGCGGCTCTCTCTATGAAACCCTCAGCAGTGCCTTCTTGGATGACCAGCTCTCCAGGATCCATGGTAAGGTCAGAAAGTTCTCCACGCATCTTGCGCCATCTTCTCTCTCGCCCTGGGTGAGTTCCCTGTGTCCCTTTCATCACTTGTATTAAGAGGCTGAACAACAACAAATAAAGGGCAGAGATGGAGCAAACAGATAAGCAGGTGATGCAGATGAGGACGTGTCATGGGAGCCCAGGAAGGAGACAGTTTCTGGGGACACACTGGTGCCATTCCATGGACACTGCTCCAGCAAAGGCAACCAAAGACCCCTTAGCTCCCAATTCACAGTGCACTTACCCTGGTTATCTGATCACTCTGTGTCATGACCTCTTCATTCTTTATGTTTTTTTGATATAAAATTTGATGTCTATTCTAGAGAACTTGGCATATTCAGAAAATTTTAAAGAAGAAAATGAAATCCTCTATGACCCCATCATCCAGAAATAGCCATTGTTAAAATATGCATATACTTTATTCGTATATATATCCACATATGTCATTTGGCAATAACAGGTCTCATAGAGTATATTTTTCATTCAATAATAATAATATACTTCTTAAAAGTAATTTGGAAAGTATGGAAATGAATGAATAAAAGAGTGGTCCACCGTCCGCAAGGACACATCAGTTTGTAAGTTTTTATTACATATAAATGAGTATTTTAGGTTTGTTTGTTTTATCATACTTATATATATGGGTGGGCATCTGAGGTCACTGTAAGCTAATTAAAACTGTAAGTAATTTACGAATTACTCCCTAAATTAAAAAAAAAACAAGTAGTAGTCAAATAATTTACTTTAAAATTTTATCTGTCATCAACACTTCTTTCCTCCTTTTTTCTTCTTAAAATGTAACGTACATATCTAATTTATTTTCTATGTTATCTCTCTCCAACCCCTGGAAGGTGAGCTCCATGTAAGCATGGATTTTTGTCTGTTTCATTAACTACTGTATCTCTGGCACTTAACATCCTGCCTGGCACATCATAGACGCTCAATAAATATATATTGAATGTATGAGTGAATGAGTGAGTTAGCTTACAATTGGGGGGCGGGGGGAGGATGCATCTATGTTTATAAATGAGATAAACTCATAATTTTCTTTTCTAGTCTTTGTCCCATTGGGTACCAGGATTAAGGTCCCCTTACAAGATGGGCTGGGAAATCTCCCGTCATCTGATCATCTGAATAATTTGTATAGGAAAGGAAGTACCTGTTCCTTGCATATCAAACAGCAATGGTGTCTTTTGAGGGTTGGTTTTCACTGTAGCATAGTGCTAAGGACAGACTGCTCTGCCATCACTCCTTGTCACTTACTATTTGAACGACCTTGGGAAGATAATTAACATTTAATTTTCTCATCCACAAAAATAGAGGAAATAATATACCTGTCCTCATGAGATTGCTGTGAGGACAATATGGTGCTCAGAACAGCACCAGGCACATACTAAGGGCTCGGTAAATTACTTAACGTTACATTAACATTATTCTACACTTTTTTTCAAGGTAATCTTTCTACTTCTCTTTGTCAATTTTGCTAATTTATATTTTTATATAAAAATTATTGACATCTAGGCCTGGTTTACAGATTTTCTGCAGGATATGCAGGCACCAGCCAAAAGTGGACAGCTGCCCCAATCTGGGACATCCCTGAAGGACAGTAGTAAAGGGAAATCCTCCCAATGGGCAGAACTTCTAGCAGTGCACCTGATTGTCATTTCATTTGGAAGGACAAATGGCCAGATATGTGATTATATAACAATTCATAGGCTTGACCAATGGTTTGACTGGATGGCCAGGGATTTGGAAGGAACATGATTGGGAAATTGGTAACAAAGAAGTCTGGAAGAGGTATGTGGACAGACCTCTCAGAATGAGTGAAAAATATGAAGATATTTATGTCTCGTGTGAATGCTCACCAAAGGGTAACCTCAGCAGAGGAGTGTTTTAATAACGAAATGGATAGGATGACCCATTCTATGGATACTAGCCAGCCTCTTTCCTAGCCATCTCTATTATCACCCAATGGGCTCATGCACAAAGTGGCCATGGTGGCAGGGATGGAGGTTATGCATTGGCCCAAAAACATGGTTTCCCACTCACTGAGGCAGACTGGCTATGGCCACTACTGAGTGCCCAATCTGCTGCAGCAAAGACCAACACTGAGTGCCTGATATAACACCATTCCCTGGGGTGATTTGGCAGCTAAATGATGGCAGGTTAATTACATTGGACCACTTCAGTCGTGGAAGAGGCAGTGTTTTATTCTTATTGACACTTACTCTAAATATGGATTTGCCTTCCCTGCACATACTGCTTCTGCCAAAACTACCTCCATGGACTCACAGAACGCTTTATTCATTGCCATGGTTATTCATGAAGTATTGTTTTGTTGATTCTACACATTTCATAGGTCTTCTCCCAATCTGTGGCTGACTTTTCAGGTCTCTTCATACTGTCTTTCGTCACACACAAAAATTAAATTTTAATCCACTCATTTATCAACCCTTTCCTTTATAACTTAAGTATTTTGAATATAAAAAAATCATATTTTCTTCTAAACATTTTTTATTTTTAA
This sequence comes from Galeopterus variegatus, assembly GCF_000696425.1. NCBI lineage: Eukaryota > Metazoa > Chordata > Mammalia > Dermoptera > Cynocephalidae > Galeopterus > Galeopterus variegatus. The sequence continues at coordinate 4,611 of NW_007729509.1, forward strand.
CATTTAGATCTTCAATCTCTCTGGAATCTGATTTTGTATATAGTGTAAGGTAGGCAACTAATTTGATCATTTATTCTTATTGACAAAATGGCAAACATTGTTGATTGGCTAAACCAACTAACCCCTTTCTCTTTTACACATCACCCACTATGTATTCTGGGAGTGGGGGAGAGGAATGTAGACTCTCTGTGGTCCCCCAAGATCTCCATGTGCTAGTCCCCAGAACCTGTGGCTATGTTACCTAACATTGTAAAAGGACTTGGCCAATGTGATTAAGAATCTTGAGATGGAGAGATAATCTTGACCATCCAGATGGGCGCAATGGTCCTTATAAGGGTTTTAAAATAAAATGTGAAAACAGAAGCAGCTGTTAGAATGTGAGAGAGATTGGGAGATGCCACACTTTTGGCTTTGAAGGCAGAGAAAGGGGCCAGGACCAGGTGGAAAGCCGGCAGCTTCCAGAAGCTAGGTATAAGGGTTTTAAAATAAAATGTGAAAACAGAAGCAGCTGTTAGAATGTGAGAGAGATTGGAAGATGCCACACTTTTGGCTTTGAAGGCAGAGAAAGGGGCCAGGACCAGGTGGAAAGCCGGCAGCTTCCAGAAGCTAGAAAAGGCAAGGAAATGAATTCTCCCATACAGCCTCCAGAAGGATCACATTCCTACCCCAAAACCTTGATTTTAGGGCTTCTGACCTGCAGAAGTATAAAATAATAAATTTGTGGGATTTTAGCCACTAAGTTTATAGAAATTTGTTACAGCAGCAATAGGAAACTAATACACTCTCTCTCCCAGCTTCCCTTCAATTAGGGGTATCCATGTGACCCAGACCTACTGGATGATAGTTAAGGGAAAATCTGCTTTTGGCTTCTGTGAATACTACTGTCATCTTGATGTTAGGGGCAGACTCATCCCTGCCATCCGTTGTCATCCCTGCCCTCTTCTTCTTGCATGGAATTTAAATGTGATATCTGGAATTGTGGCAGGTATTATGAAGCTATGAGGTAACAAATATGAAAACAAAACACCAACATAAACCAGCAAGCTAAAATGGGACAGAGCAGAAAAATAAAAGGCACCCAGATTCCTGATGACATCACTGAGCTGCCAGATCCTTGAAATCACCTCCTTGTTAAATGAATACTTAATATTCTGATGATTTAAGCTCTTGCTAATCAAAGTGTGATCCATGGATTAGCATCCATTGCCAACAACTGGAATCTTATTAGAGCTGCAGAATCAGACCCCACCCCAGACCTACTGAATTGAAATCTGTAATTTAACAAGATCTAGGTGATTCTCATGAACATTCAAGTTTGAAAACCACTGGTTTAAACCACCTTTAGTTAAAAGTTAGCATTTCTAAATGATTCCAAATCCACATGAAGAGCCAAGTTTCCCAAGGCCTGAGTCCTCCTGACACACAGTGTTTCAGGGGAGGAAGCAGATTCTAGAAATAGGCTTCACATCCAGGGCGGCACAAATGCAGTCAGAGAGGAAGCTCAGAGAGCCGGGCCACAGGCTAACACGTCAGGAGCAGCCGGGGCTTCGAGGGGAGGAAGCAGATTCTAGAAATAGGCTTCACATCCAGGGCGGCACAAATGCAGTCAGAGGGGAAGCTCAGAGAGCCGGGCCACAGGCTAACACGTCAGGAGCAGCCGGGGCTTCAGGAGGAGCTGGCATGGGGACACTCGTGCCCTCCTTCCCAGGGTACTGTCCACGCATCACTGTCCACTCGTCGGGGTCACCACGCAGCAGAGGCTGTGGGAGCAGAGAGGCTGCTTCCCCAGGAAGTCGAATGCTGAACAAGGCTTTTAAAATATATTTTGCCTGGGGTGTAAAAATACACAACATTAAATTTACCATCTTAATCATTTTTAAGTGTCTGGTTCAGTAAAGTACATTCACGTTGCTGTGCACCGGATCTCCAGAGCTTTCCATCCTGCAGCGCCAGAACTCTAGACCCCCTGCCCCCCAGCCCCTGGTAATCAGTTGCCATCTACTTTCTGCTTCTATGATTTTCGACGACTTCAGATGCTTCACATCAGTGGGATCACACAGCACCTGCCCTTTGTGACTGGCTGATTCTGCTCAGCAGCATGTCCTCGAGGCTCACCCCACGAGCAAGACCTTTCCTCAGGGTCCTCCACGATGGGGGCAGGGGCCAGCACTGGGTGAACTGGAGCTCACATCTGTTTTCTAAATGTCTGAGGTGGTGTTGAGCCTTCCACAGGGACCCCACAGAAGGAGGGGCAGTGGGGGCCACTAAAGCGTGGGGACGTGCTTAGATAGGCGTCTCTAAAGTAGTTGAACTCATAGGCTTGGGGGCTGCTCTCAGCCTATCACGTCCCGAGGGATCCACCTTCCCCCTGGACTGGTCTCATGTGTCAGCCGCGAGGACTCCCACACCTTGTTATGGACCTGATGGAAAACCTGGCTATGCTGGGATGGCCCAAGAAGGGTTTTGGGGACGCACAGGCTACACCTTGGTGGGAAAAACTGACACAGCCTCTCCCATCCCCCACCCCACTGACCATAGTAAAGGAGAACCCGCTCTAGGAAGAAGCCCTCCCTCCATAGGGTGCTAGGGTCATGCACATAATACCAGCTCATTAAAGTGGTAAGTCGAAGCCCTTAAACCTGGTCAGTGCAGGTCATCCCAGTGGGGTTACTGCTAGAGGTGGGGCTCAATTTAGGGGCAGAGTTAAAGGCTTAGTAAGATATCATTTCCCCAAAATGGAGAAGACAGTACACTGAGTGAAGAAAAAGCTCTCTCATTCTTAAGTGAAATATTAAGCATTTGCAGAGTGCTCAGAGAAAACCAAACCTGCCAGTGACTCCTCGACGATTTAGCAGGTTGATTATTTGCTGAGCTGACCATTTTGCCAAATGATCTTTCTTTTAGCAGGTCAGGCCTCTTGGAGAATTGATTTTTCCTTTGGAAGGAAGGTGGCCTCTGATTCTAGTCTGGCACTGATCTGAGGAAGGATGGGGGTCCTCTGTCCCCTAGTGGCCATGTGACTAATGACAAGTGCAGCAGGATGCCTCCCCAGGGCGGCTGAGGGCACTTGCTCAGCAGGCTGGTGAAGCACCTCCCCCACCTCCTGCCCCGTCCCCTCTGCCCCTCCAGACTCTAAGCGGGTAGGAGGGAGAGAGACTGGACTTCAGAACCCGAGTAAGCCAGGGATACACAAGTTATGCAGGCAAGGAGGAGTCTGCCAGTGCCAGGTACCGCCTTGGACACAAGGGGCACAAAGATTAGCAAGACAAACTCCTGACTCAAGGAGACCTAACGCAGTCTAACACGGGGAGAAGACTAAACCTGTGGTTATGAAACGAGGTAACATGCGCTGTAATAGAGACCTGTCCATGGTGCCATGGGGTAAAGAGGGAGCCCTGCAAACCCTGCAGAGGTGGAGAAACAACCAAGTGGGAAATAAACAAATCCATAAAGTGGCCATTCACTATGGCAGGTACTGCAGTGGGGAAGACTGCAAGGCAGATGGACGGAAAGGCTGCCCAGGAGAGGCAAGGCCGGATCCATCTTGAAGGGCAGGTGGAAATTCACCTGTCGGATAATGGAGTGAAAGACGTCTCAGGCAGAGGGGGGTGGCGAATGCCACGGGTGTTCAGGAGCTGACAGCAGCTTGGCGTGTGCAGGAAAATGGGGCCAGACTAGAGACAGGAGCACCGGCGAGCGGCTACTGCAACCGTCCAAGCTAGAAATGAGGAGGATGTGAACCAGTATAGTAACGTGGAAATGGACGGTGGGGAAAGGAACAGATTTATAATATATTCAAGATATAGAAACAATAAAGTGAATCCAGAGTTACTGTAATTTCTGTTAAAATTGTTCCAGTTGCCACATCAGAGGGAATGCTATTCACAGCATGGACACCTTTCTCATTTTGAAAAATATTATTACATATTGTGTCACTTCAAAGATGGAAAATGTGTGTGTTCACTACGGTTTGGGCAGGTGGCAGTAAAGTGTCTTGTAGCTAAATTGTTATATGTTGACAATTTTCTGATGGAATTGGGTGTCTTTTCCAGAGTCCACATTTGTTACAATAACAATAATTTTAAAATAATGTGCTTATTTTAAAACTTTTAACTTGAAGAAGGGACACCTTTTTCTGATTCACATAAAGGGCAATGGTCACCCTGGTCTGACTGGATGTGGAATAGTTTAGGATGACAGCATTTTCCAGGGGCTTCATGGGGACAGGACCATGAGAAGCTAGTGTTCGGGGAAAGATGAGCGTATCAGGGTGGTGACACTGCATTTGAGGCTTCTAGAGACAGGGCAGGCGGTTATTCATGGCAACCCTGCCACTGAAAACAGCTAAAATTAAGCAGGATAAACACAATTTTATATCTTCTCAAAAACACACAAGAGGCAATAAGATGATAAGGAACTACCCGGTCAGAGCAAGAACCCTATGAAGTTAGCAGGCATAGAGAATGCCTTTTCCTGAGCGCATGTGACCATCCTGGAAAATGAGAACCTTTGCTTTGTAACCTCCCTGGGAGAGTGGAAATGAAGTCAAAGCCCCCATCGGAGGTGTCAAAGCAAAGATTGCACCAAAGGTGACCAGGCAAGAAAGCCTTTATCCAAGCCTACTGCAGGAGGGGAGAGAAGCCAGAACTCAGTCTGACCTCAACTCTGTTGAGACACAGAGTGGGAGGGTCTGTAAGTGCTGGAGCCACTACCGAAAAGTCCTGGAGGATGATGGGGGAAGGCTGGTCCATGGGATGCGTCCAGCACAGTGAGTTGTTCATGAGTTTGCAAAGGATTTTCTCTGTGATTAGGCCACCTGTGTTTGCGAATTGGTGTAAATTAGGCGCCTCCCCCCCACCCAGGAGATTAGGAGATGGGGCTCTATCTCCCTTGATGTTTACATTTTGAAGAGAGAGAGAGAGAGATGTTGTTCATGAGTTTGCAAAGGATTTTCTCTGTGATTAGGCCACCTGTGTTTGCGAATTGGTGCAAATTAGGCGCCTCCCCCCCACCCAGGAGATTAGGAGATGGGGCTCTATCTCCCTTGATGTTTACATTTTGAAGAGAGAGAGAGAGAGAGAGAGATGGAGAGAGAGAGAGAGAGAGAGAGAGAGAGAGAGAGAGCTGGCCCCCAGGTGCTTGAAAAAGATTGATCATCAAACTGGCAAGAGGCTTTTTAAAAGATTTACAGCTCAAAGAGGCAAAGAAAGAATGTACAAGTATAAGTTTTCTCAAATAACTACTCAGAGAAAAGCGAGGTCAGGAGCCTAGAGCCAGGAAGAAGCCCGCCTCATACTCCTCAGGCTGAGGGCAACCGAAGGTGAGCCTGGTCACAGTCTCACAGGAGCTCCCCGTCCCCCAAAGCTGAGCTTGTGAAGTGCTGCCCCCTCAGGGTGCCAGTGAACTAGCCTGAATGACAGCTTTGCTCGGATGCTCTGGGTGGCTCAGGGAACTTCAAGTCTTGGCATGGTTTAAGGTAGTCCAGGACAAAAGCTGACTGCAGAGAAAAGTTGGAAGCAAACTGAAATCCTCTCTGAAGATCTTGTTTTTAATGGTCATCGTGGGCCTCGGCTTACACATACAAGTAGTTTTAAAGGCAATATCCAGCCCACAGCCAAATTAGACAAGTACACTTGGCTAAACATAGCGCTGGACAATCCAAGTCTCCGTCAACACCAGTCCTTGCCTGCACAGCTGGGTGTGGCCAATGGGAAATATATAAACACACTGAGCGACTTAAATTCACGGTCACTGTCCCCCATTGGGCTCTTAGTGCTGAGCATCATTGCTCTGTATTTACTACCCGGTAGTCCATTCACTCTCCCATTCCCCAGAAAATGATTTCCTGCTTTCTCCTATCTTCTAAAACCCCCACCACCTCCTCCCTCCACACTCTTGGTGGTTGACCTTGCTTCCTCTTTCTCTAAGGAAATAGAAATGATCAGAAAAAATCTTCCAAAAGCCTCCATCTCTGCATCAACCTTCAGGCTGTGCCCGTGGTCTCTGCCTGTCTACCCATTACTGTGGATGGCCTGTCCAGACTCCCTCGCTGAGCGCAGTCCCTCCAATTATGCACCAATCCCACCACGTCTCACCACCATGGGACCTGGGCTGGCCCTAGCCTCCCCTCTCCCTGTGCCATCAACATCCCTCGGGGGGGGGGGGGGGGGGAAGTAATTACCAATCAGGGAAAAAATGAGGTAGAACCCTATTTCACACAGTACATGAAAATTAATAGATCAGGATTATAAGTGTCAAAAGGAAAACTTAAATGCGAGTTTTGAAAAGGATACAAATCAGCAGGGTCTCTTATACATTATTTGAGGGAGTGTAAACTGTTGCAACCACTTGGCATTATCTTGTAAAGCTGAGCATTCAGATACCCCACAACCCATCATATTGCTCTCCTAGATATACAGGTTGAGCATCCCAATCTGAAATTTTGAAGTCCAAAATGCTCCAAAATTCAACTTTTTGAGTGCTGACATGATGCTTTTGAGTTCACTGGAGTATTTCAGATTTCAGATTTTTGAATTAGGAATGCTCCCACTATGTGTGAGAATGCTGGTCAGAACTCACTCCATCCTCGTGGCCTTCAAAGCTCTGGCTTCAATAGTCAAAATCTTTCCCCTGCACAGGCTGCTTAGCAACCAAGGAAGGGAAAAGAACGGAATGCTATGCTTGTGTAAGATAAGGCGAGTGACACCAGCAACCCCAAGCATAAGCAACAAACCTCTTCCAAGCAACAAGTGGCTGTGAGGCACCAGGGAATCTTGCACTTCTGCAGCTTTTCTCTCTGGCATGGCTCCACTTTTGTCTTTAAGTCCCTTATGAGCTTCAACTCCCCCCTCACCCAGGGTTGTGGAGAAAGCAGCTGTGCAGGGCTCGGATCAATACCCCACCCCATTCATTCCCTGTTAGTCACTCACCCATCAATAATAATAATAAACACTTTGTAAACCATGTGGAGTTGCCTGCTTCATTCTTCGGTCTCAGTTTGATGGGCATTATGCTGTTCATTCACAGTATGTGTTTTGCAAATATTCCTATATCTTAAAAAATCCAAGCACTACTCATAGTAGCAAAATCCTTGAAATAACACAAATGCTCATTATCAGGAGAATATATAAATAAACCATAGCATGGTCACACAATAGAACATTGCACAGCCGGCAAATCAAATGGACTTCAGCTTCATGCAACAATATGGATGGACTGTAACAAGATGATATGGAGTAAAAAAAAGAAAAAGAAAAAAAAGACCCCAAAGATCCCATTTTATAAAGTGAAAAACAATAGCAATTAAACAATATATTTTATAGGACAACATAAAGAGAAAGCAGGAGCTGCAGAGCAGAAAGCCCTGGGACTCTGCTTGCTACCTCTGCCCTAGGCAGCTGCCCTCTTCCAGGCTTCACCTTCAACCCTGGTGAGAACCTCTCCAGGCTGTGATCCCCGATCCTGAGGTGCTGGTGAGGGAGGGCTGGAGAGAGAATGCAAAAAGCAGTTGCTTCATCTGCAGATGTTTTCACCAGCACCCAGCAGGACTATTTTTTCCTACCACTTTTCTATTATTACGAGGACGTGCACCCCTGACAGCTGGGCTGCTGGCTGGAGGAGAGGCAAGAGCAGAATTTTTTTCCCAATTTTATTATCAGAGCAGGATTTTTAATAAATTTCTTTCAGCCTGTTCTCTCAATGTAGCCTCCGAGCACCCTGCACCCAGGCTGCAGCCTCCAACCTCACTCCACACCTACCAGTCAATACAATTTCCCTAGGGGTTTTCTCAGGATGTTGCGGGGGAGGGCATTCTTTTTCTTTTCTTGTATGGTTTGTGTTTGGGGTGGGAAAGTGCTGCTTGTTGCTGCTGCTACTGCTGTTGCTGCTTGGTGGCTCCTGAAAGCCTGTTTTTCTGTCCCCTCTTGACCTAGCAGAGGGAGCCAGCTCCCAGGCTCACGCAGCACCTTTGCAGGACCAGGCAGACCTTGCTGTCTCCCCTGTAGATGCAGAAAGCTCCCTCGTGGTACCACCAGGAATGGAGCAGGCAGAATTTAGAAAGGAGCCCTGGCAGACTGATGAGAACTCAGCAGAAAACCAAACAGCTGTTACCAGAAAAATTAATCCAGAGGCAGAGAGTGATGAAAAACTCTCCTCTGGCCTCTGCACCTGTGAGAGCTGCCTTTCTACACCCTCCATAAAACCAGAGATGGCCCCTCCAGGACAGTCACAGGTGCCCAAGATGCTGGGGACTCTGGGGGAGGGTAGGTAGTCCTTGCAGAGAAGAACAGTAAAGGGCTGTTCTGACAGCTTTGCCCCGCTTACTACCAAGCAAGACAAAGTGTCCCCTTTTTATCACGATGATGGCTATTCTCTCACCCCCTTAGCTGGCAGCAAAGGTGTTAAAGAGTCGAACTGCTTCTGGAAGATTCTGAAGAGAAAAAGGCCAGGCATAAGAGGCCTGAATCAAGAGTGAAAATAGAAAGTTCTTAAACTCTAAGTGATTGATAGTGGTAGCAAAACAGCTTTTCGGAGGTTAAAACTGTGAGACAAGTGTAATTAAAAGCTGGTGCGAGACTATTTTGAAATGAAGAAAAGCACCAAAAAAGAAGCATCACTGTAACACGGAGGGAGAGGTAATCCCTGGGAAAGTCTACAGTAGCTTTACTTCCTCCCAGAGCTTTCCCAATATCTTACTACTGGCTCTTCTTCCTGGAATTTCCCCCAAATTGTCCAAATTTTTTCACCTATGAAAAGTGAGGGTTTCTGGGATGACTTGACCTCCACCCCAAATTGTTCCTCTGTGATATCTGAGATTCACCTCCGTCTCTTCAGAACACCATTGCATAAAACAAGAGCTCCCTGAAGGCAGGGGCCACGTCTGTCTTGCTTATGACGACATCCCCAGCACCTGAGCAGGACCTGGCACACGAGGGAACCTCACCGACATCTGCTGAATGAATGGATGAGTGAGCGAATGAATGAGAAAGCCACACACTCCCTTAGTCCAGTTTCTTGACACATGCCAGGCATCACGCCTTCCCTGTGGAGCCTGCTTCTATCGTGTTGCTGGATGGAGTGGAAGAACAGAAATTCCACCTGCCTTCCTTGAGGTTTGTTGGGTCCCTGTCAACTCGGCTGAGAGACACAGAGAACAGGTGGTTACATGAGGACAGCCATGACCACTCAAAAGAACATTAAGGAGAGGGGTGTGCTCAGCGTGCTGGGCTCAGATTTGGGGGCTCAAGCACAGGGCTATGGTCACCATCATTACAGCTGAAGCTTTTTCTCCACTCCACAAAGTCTCTCCCAATGGCACCGGCCAGCAGGAGGGGCATGAACTGAAACACCCATGAGGGTGGGGGGAGACAGAGCCAGGGTGCCGATCCCCGTGACAGCCCTGGCCAAGACCGGCAAGGCTCCCAACGCCGTAAGAACTGCCCTTTGGGGTATTTGAAGAGTGTATGTGTCCCTTCCACAGTCCAACCTGGAACTCCCCCAAGACCCCTAGACCTGCTGCCCCATAGTTTCTTCCTGAGGTTCTACCCCAAAAGGAGGAAAGTGCAGAGGGAGGCCAGAGAGTTTGCCAGGCCAGGGGGTGACAAAAGCCCCGCTGTCACTGGCTTGTGGCTTTCCCAAGAGAAGCCCTGGGAAGAGCAATGAGTGCCCAGGAAAGGAGGACAGGGTCTGAGGAGACCCCAGTCTCACGAGTCGCTGTGGGAAGGGACTTGCCCATCCTCCCAATGGGTAGAAATGGTCCTGTCTGGCCTGCGGGCATGGCGGGGCCAATCTTACTGTCCCAGTAAGTGCAGTCATTTCTCTTTTCCCTTCAATCTCTGGGCACCCAAGTTCTGCATCCCTGCTTGCCACGCACAGCAGTCCTGACCATTGGCCCAGCATCCCCACCCTGTTTGGGAAAACCTCAGAAGGGCAGAGGCTGCAGTTATGGTCACAGATCTGCCCTGGGGCTCTTCAGTCCACTGTGCCAGGTGCAGCCCAGGGTCTCAGCACTGAGAGGGTTAAAGACAGGTGCGAGGCTCTTGGCGGTGGGCTCTGCTACGCACAGCTTCACCCACTGCCAGAGGAACGTTAGGACTCCTAGAAGCTCAGTTGGCCATAGAATTGTTGTTCCTCCATCTCAGATCTTCCTGGAAGGAGGCATTTAACCTCTTGAATACAGGTCACATCTCACAATTAGGGAAAGTCTCCGTCCCCTAGCTCCTCCTACAGCCCCTCCACGTGAGGCTCTTGGGGGTGGGCTCTGCTACGCACAGCTTCACCCACTGCCAGAGGAACGTTAGGGCTCCTAGAAGCTCAGTTGGCCATAGAATTGTTGTTCCTCCATCTCAGATCTTCCTGGAAGGAGGCATTTAACCTCTTGAAAACAGGTCACATCTCACAATTAGGGAAAGTCTCCGTCCCCTAGCTCCTCCTACAGCCCCTCCACGAGGATTTAACTGGCCTGATCTAATTTGCCCTCACACAGATCACTCCCAGCAGCCCCTGGAGCTCTGACAGCGACACTTTTCCCAGCCAGAAGGGCCTTGATAGCCAGGATTCTTGGAAGATTCCCACTCCCCTCTTCGGCCCCTGCATTCTCTTCCTACCCCAACCTGCCCCTGAGTTTAATCCAGAATATAAGCCTGCCCGGAAGACCCCTGGGCCTAAGCAATGGCTGCTCTGCCCCCTAGTGGGCATCCCGGTGGGTGAACGGGGCGAAGGGATGGTTTTGGATACTAAGAGCTGTCTGAAGTTGTCAAGCCACCACTACTTGTGGTTTGGGGCCGCTCTTCTGTTCTGGGCTGCTCCCGAATTACTGAGCACACAGCTAGCTGCGGGGAAACTCCCCCAAGTCTCTGCCTCCTGGAGTCTCTGGCTCCACCCCAGAGCCACCCCACCCCACAGCTGCATTCAGAGTCCCTAGCGCACAGCTCTCCCCAGAGGCACAGCTTCCCAGGCTCCAACCAGATACCCACACCTGTTCCCCCCATCCCCATATGACCCTTTCCACAGCTGTGTCTGGGGTCCTGACACTTCACCATTGCAGCTGGGTCCCCAAGGACTTGTCCTGCAGACAGAGCAAAGAATGTCTGGCCTTCCATTTCAGCTTCCTTAGCTTACGGATTCCTCCTCACAGGCCTTTTGGTCGGCCTGGTTCCCTGTCCTTTAGCGGAAAACAACATGAGGTGTGAGAAGACGGGAGAGTGACTGTGGTGGGGATTCTCACACAGGGGCTGCTCGCTTGGGGTCAGAGATGCAGTCCAGCACCTGAGCTGCACCTGTCCAGCTAAGGCTCTCATGCAGCGTGAAGGCCCAGCCTCCTGCAGGTCCCCAGGCCTCTGGCCCCCAACCCAGTAGACTGGGGGCTGTGGTCAGCACTTGAGCCAGATTAAACTGTCACCCACAGTCCTTGTTTGTGCAGGGGAGTTAATTGACTGACTGCTGCCAACAGAGACATTTGAAATGGTTCCCTAATCGGGAAAGGAGCATCCGGGCCAAGTGACCCAGGACACAGCAGGGCTTGGAGACATGGCACCATCAACTAGAATCGGAACCCCAGCTCCACCATTCACTACCTGGGGGGATTTGATCAAGGCCCTAAGCCATTCTGCATTTCGGTCTTTTTATCTGTATAATGGAAGTACAATTCCTAGCTTGTCAAGTTGTTGGGGGACCAGAGGGCCCAATATCTGTGAAGCACTAACCCACTGCCTGGCTCAGAGAAAGTGTGTGGCCAGGGTCCTCAACATGGTCATGTGTGGCCTCCTTGGTGGGAGGCTGCTGGATGCAGGGCTCAGGGGACAGATGGCCAGTGTAGCTGACTCTGGGCTGGGGGCTTACGGGCAGGTCAGGCCAGACCTCCGCATGCTGTGGCTAAGCCCTAAGGGGTGGGAAATGGAGATCCGGAGGAAGAGGCCTATGAGAGGAGAGTCCACCTTCACCATGTGACCTTGAGACCCCCCAAGGACTCTGCTCGGCTCCAGCCAAGGAAGCAAAACCATTGGCCCCAGCCTTGGACACAAAGGCCGGTTCCTTAGTTCACTTTCTCAGGCCTCAAGTCTACTCTGAGAGCTCAACCGAGGTCCCCTGGAGTCTCACGTCCTCGCCCTAAGAATTGGGAAGTAGATCCCTACCCGACTTCAAATTCTATAGTCATTCACCCCAACCCAAACAGGGAATTCCTTTCCCTGCTGGGGCTCCCTCAGGGGCTGCTCTCTCCCCGCAACAGTCCTCCCACCTGCCTGGGGTGTGGGAGGTGTTGTTGTTAGCATTGTGACTATCCTGCGTGTTTTCTCCTGAACATAATTTCTAGAGCAACAAGAGAAGGGCATAAATCACAAGAGGCCAAAGATGTCCCCTGGGCTATCAGCCTGGATGCCAAGGACCCCCGACAAGCCTGGAGCTGCACCCACCTGGTGCAGAAAGAGCCAAAGCCATCTCCAGGGAATGTTCTCCCGCCCTCTAGACATGGCCCACTTACCCCTTGAAGCGCAGGTGTCCTGTCTTCTCTCTCTCCCTCCCCATCTCCCGAGGATATTTCCTGCTATATTCTACCACGTGTTACACCTGACCCTCAACCCCTACCCACCTTCAGGTTCCTGCAAACACCACAGATTATCTGGTGGCGGCCAGAGCAAGAATTGGGCTCATCAACATAGGAGTCAGCAGACCAGGGAGTTCAAGTCAAGAGAGAGTTCTCCAGTCTGAGCTTCTGTCACCCACAAGACAACGATCTGGGTTAAATGGAGAGAGTCTGGGGCAGAAACTGGTCATTTATCCTGTGAAGCCGTCACCCCCAGCCCCACCTCTCCCAGCCCTGCCCACCTCCTCCCTGCAAAGGCTCCTCCTCAGGGTGGGGGTTCAGGCTGCACAGGGACGATCGCTGGAGCTGCTGCCCAAAATAACGTCTTTACCCATTTAGGAGGACTCCTCCTGGCTCCCCTCTCTGCTCTGGAAACATCTGAGCTGAGGAGCGGGAAGCTGTCACAGCTGCTAAGACGACGGTCATGAGTGACCGAGATAGCGTGCAGATGCAGGTTGGAAAGCTGAGTTCACAGGGTCAAACAGGGACCCAGGACTCACAACGCATCCCCAGGTCAAGTCCCTGCATGGTCTGCTGCCACCACAGTCAGCAGGAAAGCCTGAAGCCTGCACTGGGCACCTCACTTGGGGGTCCTGCCACTCCCTCAGCCACGCCCGCATCTTTCAATCCCAAAACCCTTCACGTAGCCAGTGCCTGGGGGGCTCTCTGTGCCCTCACCCTGAAAAAGCCTGCACGGTGCACGAGGGCAGGAAGACTGAGGGACATTCCGCTCAACTCCCCACAAACGCAAACCGCCCTCCTGTCCCAGAGGACAAGCTCTCTCCCTAGCCCCTTCCTGCATCCCTCCCCTCTCCTCTCTCTCTCTGTGACCAAGGTGTCCCTCCCCATCTCACATGCCCACTGCTGAGACGTGGCCGGTTAACCCAAAGGGCTTCTGGCCTGTCTTCTCCACCTGTAGATGGGAAGGAGGAAGATGCCAGAAACAACTGGGGAAGCAATTCAGGCATCACGCGTGGCCACTGGTTACCCTCCTTGCTTGGAGTCATCATAGTTGACAATTATCCACGTGGCTGGAGTAGTATTTTGAGGTTTCAACCCATATATCTTGTCCCCCTGGTATCCCTGCCCCTTGATTGTAGGTATCAGTGGCTTCTGTGCTCTTTGACTGCAGAAAGGGGTGGAGCAGGAGGGAGAGAGCCCCACAGGCTCCTGGACTGTGTCTCCAATAGCACGACCCCCAGGGTAGAGGACAAAGCGGGGACCTGAGAACACCCGTGACCAGAAAGATGAAGGTGGAGGATTCCCCTCGGTCTACAAAGAGCTTTCTCCTTCCCTCTACCCTGCGTGATAAAGAAAGAAGGGAGGCCAGTAAGTCCCGAGAGCAAGGGTCTGCACCCCCCACCAGCAGCACAGCAAGCGGGAGGTGAGACCCCCGCGGGAAATGGCAACCTCGTGCTCCAGGGCAGACAGGTGGCTCAGGGGCTTCAGGATACCTTTCCCACACCCCAAGCCCAGCGTGGGAGCTGCAGAGAAAGGCCAACCCCAAAAGGCTGAGTGAGCCGGGACATGGGACAGTGGGACAGCAACGTGTACAGACCCGCAGCAGGAACCAGGCAGACCATCCTCTCACCATGGCACTGAGAACGATCCAGAAACACAACACAGTTCTGGGGAAAGGCAGTAACCAAGGGGTTTCTTATTTCCTACCACCCAAGCAGAATGAGGGCTTTTAGACAGAAATAAGATTGAGCTGTAGAAAATAAATGTGTATGTCCTACAGACCTAACTACGTAGATTAAAATGCTCAGTGTATCAGTCCATTTCTGTTGCTTACGACAAAATAACTGGAACTGGGTGATTTATAAAGAAAAACGGCATTTATTGCTTACAGTTTCTGAGGCTGGGAAGTCCAAAGTCATCTGGTGGTGGTGACAGTGACTCAGAAGTCTCACATTGCAAGACAGTGGAAGCAGAGAGAGCAGAGAGAGAGAAAGACAGACTCTCCTCTCCTTTTAAAGCCCTCAGCACCACACCCCTGACCACCATTTCCAATCCATTCACTACTGCAGGGCCCTTCAACCAATCACCTCTTCAAGGCTCCACCTCTCAATTACCTTAATAAGATTTCCCACCCCCTTAACAATCACAGTAGGGGCCAAGCTTCTAATAAATAAAACTTGGGGGACACAATTCAAGCTTCAGAGAGTTTGGGGGGGACATAATTCAATCTACTACATTCTTCTCCTGGCCCCCCCCAAACTCATGTCCTTTTCACATACAAATACATTCATTTCATCCCCAAAGTCTTAACTTGTTTCAACTCAGAAGTCCAAAGTTCAAAGTCCCATCTGTGAAATCAATACAAGTTATCTACTTCCAAGATACAATGGTGGGACAAACATAGGCTACATATTCCCATTCCAAAAGGGAGAAATAGGACAAAAGAAAAGGGTAACAGGTTCCAAACAAGTCCAAAACCCAGCAGAGTAGATGTTAAAACTCAAAACTGCTGAATCAGATACCATGACTCCGTGTTCCATGTCCTCTGCATGCTGGTGCAGGGGTTGGGTCCCCAAGTCCTCAGGCAGCTGCTCCTATGGCTTTCCTGGTCTCAGGCCACACTTCAGCTCTCCTGGGCTGTTGCTGCATGCTGGTAGCTCCACAGGTCTGGGGTACCCATGGTGTTCCTGCTCCTACAGCCTCACTTAACATGGTGCTGATGGGGTTTCTCTGCTGCAACTCTGAACCCAAGTTTCTTCTCGGCATTGCTGTAATGAGGACTCTATGTAGTGAATATGCCTCTGTGATCTCTTCCTGAGATCACAGTCTGTTCCATATATCTTTTGAAATCTGGGTGGAGGTTCCCAAGTCTTCATAGCTCTGGCATGCTCCAAGCCTGCAAACTTAACATCACAGAGACACCGCCAAGGCTTCTGGCTTGTACTTTCCACAAGTGGGTCCAGCCATACCTGGAGCCAATTTAGCCATGGCTGGACTAGTCAAAGCAGCTGGGGTGCTGGTGCTAGAAGTAGCTTCCCAGGGTGGTCCTGAGCAGTGAACGTGTGGAGGGCACTTCAGGCCTGTTTCCCAAGACCATTCTGTCTCCAAAATGGAAGGTTGGCCCCAGAGGCTTCTGCAATGCCTTCAGGGTCTTTTCCCTTCTCTTGATAACCCTGTTCTTTTGTACTAATCTTTTTAGCACTATGGCATTTTTCTTTTGAAAATGCTCTCTGCTTCTCTACCACAGGGCCAGGCTGCAAATTTTCCAAATGTTTACACTCTGCCTCCCTTTTAAATTCTGGCTTTACTTCATGCCTTTGCACAATAACTCAGCAAAGGCTGTTACAAGTAGCCATGTGGCTTCCTTAATGCTTTGCTGCTTAGAAATGTCTTTCACCAAGTACCTTGGTTCATAATTCTTAAGTTCCAACTCCCACAAAGTCCTAGGGCATGGACACAATGCAGCCAAGTTCCTTGCCAGTTCACAGCAAGGATGATCTTTGCCCCAGTTTCCAATAAACTCCTTCTTATTTCTATCTGAGACCTCCTTAGAATTGTCTTTACAGTCCATATTTATATCAACATTCTGCTCGCCAGCACGTAACCAGTCTCTAAGACATTCCAAACTTTCCCTCGTCTATTTGTCTTCTTCTGAGTCCTCCAAACTCCTCCAACCTCTCCTCAACATCCAGTTCCAAAGCTGTTTCCACATTCTCAAGTTTCTGTTATAAGCAACACCCCACTTCTCTGGTACCAATTTTCTGTATTAGTCCATTTCTGTTGCTTATAACAAAATACATGGAACTGGATGATTTATAAAAAAATAAAAAAATAAAAAAAAATTTATTGCTTACAGTTTCTGAGGCTGGAAGTCCAAAGTCCATTGGTGGTGGTGAGAGTGACCCAGGGATCTCACATTGCAAGATGGTGGAAGCAGAGAGAACAGAGAGAGAGAGACATAAATTTATTGCTTACAGTTTCTGAGGCTGGAAGTCCAAAGTCCATTGGTGGTGGTGACAGTGACCCAGGGATCTCACATTGCAAGATGGTGGAAGCAGAGAGAACAGAGAGAGAGAGACAGACTCTCCCCTCTCTTCTTTTAAAGCACTCAGAACCATGGCCCTGACCACCATTTTTAATCCTTTCATTACAGCACAGTCCTACAATCTAATCACCTCTTCAAGGTTCCACCTTTCAATCACCATAATAGGATTTCCTGCCCCCTTAACAGTCACAGTGGGGGCCAAGTTTCTAATACGTAAAACTTGGGGGATACAATTCAAACTTCAGTGAGTTTGGGGGGAAATAATTCAATCCACTACACTTAGCCACTACCACATGACATCTAGATTCTTTTCCAAGACAAAAGCATGCAGTTCCTTTTTAAAAGTATTGCTTGTCAACTAATTTTACATGTGTGTATTTCCTTTCAGAGAGAATGGGGAAGCCAGCTGTCATCAGCCAGAGCAAGACTAAGGCCTATTCCACATTGAAACGGGACAGTTGGCAGGGCTGAGGTTTAGGCGTCGATGAAGATTTTGGGTGGGGATGGACCTCACCCATCCCCCACATATCAAACTTGGGGTTTGGTTGCTCTCAGTGGGGTGTCCCCCTCCCCCACCAGCATGCATATTTATCTTCACCAAAGTGGGAAAAGGAGAAGTTTAGGATAATAAAAACTAGATTTCTCTTCTATTCAACACCACCACCCCAACAAACTAAGATTTAAAAGCATAAAACATAGACCTATTCGACTGGAGTGGCCTGGGTCAAGGCCAGTTTGCAGAAAGGAACAGCAGTTCCCTGAGCAGAACTGGGCCAAGATAGGCGGGATGGAAGCACAAGTCCGGAAGGGGGAAGAGATGCTCAACCACAGACCTAGTTCCAGATGCCACAAAGGCCAGTGGTGGGACCCAGCTCAGTATAATCACATGGGCACCATGCTGGGCTTGGGGGACAAAGGACGTGAGCATGAACACTTAAAGAACTCTGCAACTAACTGCTGTGACAGGTAGGGCTATAGCAGTTTTTCTTTAGAAATCCCCTGAGCAAGCAATTACATGAAGGGAAGCTACACCTTCCTCTTTCCCAGAGGATATCCAGGGTGAACAAATTGGCAAGGACCTACCTGGGCAAGCCCTGCTACAGATAGACACACATTGTGAAATGTCCAAGACCATTGATACTGCTTTCGGTGGCCTCAGACCTCCATCTCTAGCTCAGTGGCAGAGGCAAGCTGCTGTGTCAGTGTTCATTGTGACCCGAAGGGTTCACAGGTCATACAACACTGCACAAATGTTGTGCGCATTACGCACTGCTATTGGCCAGGGGAGCAGGTGAGATCAGAAATCCATCCTGCTTCTGCTCCTAAACATGTGTGAAAGAAAGGGGGGCCTTTTTCTTTGCCCGAAGGCCCCCAAGCCTTGGGATTAACCATCATGCAGCACGTATCATAAGCCTGCTGGTTTTTAAAATTTGCACAAAGATTTGTCTCACAAGTATCAACACATCTCTGAGGGTTACAGCTCCACAGGTTACAGCTCTGGTGGACGGGACTCCCTCCTGCTTTCCTGGTAAAACAGGAAGAGCCACACCATGGCAATCAGGGGCATTGGTGTGACAGTGACATCCAGGAGAAAGAGTGAGGCTGAAATACAGCGAGAGGCCAGACTAGGCCAAGAGCCAGAGGAATCTCAGAGATCGATCACGTGCTTCTTGGTTCCTCAGACTTCAGTGGTTCTGCCCCATGGGCTGAGATCTAGTGCCAGAATCTGACAAACCACAGTCAAACCACACACATCTTCCCTGAATACTTTAGATACATATTTACAGATAATGAAGAGTATTCAACACTCATAAGAACTTTTAAGCTAAAACAAAAACTTCCCCAAGAGCTTAGCTTGCAGTTAGTGGCCTTGGGATTTCCTCACAAGCCTCTCAGTACTTACTCTTCTCTGCCAAGGACTGAGTTTCCTCTAACTCTTTCTGAGAAGCAGAGAATAAAGAAACTCCCAGGAATGTGAGGTTGGTATTGCATCTGAAAATCAATTAATGTAATACACCATATTAATAGATTTTTTAAACACAAAAATTAGACAAGATCTAATGCTCATTTGTAATAAACCACTCCATAAACTAGGAATTGAGAGGACTTCCTCAACCTGATAAACGGTATCTACAAAAAAACATGGCTAAAATCACACTTCATAATGAAAGACTGGATGTTTTCCCTCAAGATTAGGAACAAGACAAAGATATCTATTCTTCTCACTTCTATTCAGCATTGTACAAGACATTCTAGACAAGACAATTAGGCAAGAAAAAGAAATAAAAGGCATCCAGATTTAAAGGAAGAAATAAAACTATCTCTATTTGCAGATTTTATGATCTTCTACTTAGAAAATCCTAAAGAACGTACTAAAAATCTATTAGAATTAATAAATAATTTCATAAAGGTAGCAGGATACAACATTAATATACAAAAAACAATTGTATTTCTACCCACTTAGAATAAGCAACTCGAAATTGAAATTAATTGAAATTGCAATCGCATCAAAAAGAATAAGATAGGAATAAATTTTTTAAAGTTGCAAAATTTATACTTTAAAGTCTACAAAACATTGCTGAAAGATTGAAAGATCTAAAAAAGTGAGAAAACATACTATATTCACGGGTCAGAAAACTGAATATTGTTAAGATGGTGATGCTCTCCAAATTCATCTACACATTCGGTGCAACCCCTATCAGAATCCCAGTTGGCTTCTTTGTAGAAATTGACAAGTTAATTCTAAAATTTATATGGAAATTCAAGGGACCCAGAATAGCCAAAACGCTCTTGCAAATGAACAAACTCAATGATTCACACTTCCCAATTTCAAAACTTACTGCAAAGCAACAGTAACCAAGACAGTGCGGTGCTGGCATAAGGATAAACACATAGATCAATGGAACAGAGGTGAGAGTTCAGAAATCAACCCTTACATCTATAGTCAATTGACTTTCAACAAGCATGCCAAGACCCTTCAATGGGAAGAATAGTTTTTTCATAAATCCTCTGAGACAACTGGATACACACACACAAAGGAATGAAATCAAACCCTTACTTCATATCATATACAAAAATTAACTCAAGATGTATGAAAGATCTAAATGTAAGAGCTAAAACTATAAAACTCATAGAAGAAAACATAGGGGTAAATCTCCATGACCTTGGATTTAGAATCAGATTCCTGGATATAATACCAAAAACATGAGAAACAAAAGAAAAAATATATTAGTTGGACTTCATCAAAATTAAAACTTTCGTGCTTCAACACTATTTAAAAAGTGAAAATACATCCCACAGAATGGGAGAAATGTTTGAAAATCATATATCTGATAAGGGATTTGTGTCTAGAATATATAAAGAATTCTTATAACTAAGTAATAAATAGACAAATTACCCAATTTTTTAAATGGGCAAATCATATGAATAGACATTTCTCCAAATAATATGAGCAAATAGCCAACAAGCACATGAAAAATGCTCAACATTATTAGTCATCAGGAAAATGCAAATCAGAACCAAAAGAAGATACCACATCACAACCACAAGGATGGCTGGCTGTAATCAAAAAGTCAGCTAATAACCAGTGGTGGTGAGGATGAGGGGAAACTGGAATGCTCACACATTGCTGATGGGAATGTAAAATTGTGTTTGAAAACAGTCTGGGCACTTCCTCAAATGGGTGACCGTAGAGTTACCATATGATGCAGCAATACATCCCAGATGGACACATCGAAGAGAAAGGAAAACATGTCTCCTCAAACACCAGGACATGCAAGTTTGTAGCAGCATTGCTTATAATAGACACAAAGTGGAAACAACCCAAATGTCCATCAGCTGATAAATGGATAGACAAAAAGTGATATAGCTCTAAAAAGGGATGAAGTGCTGGTACATGGCACAACATGAATGAACCTTGAAAACAATGTGGTGAGAGAAAGAAGCCTGTCACAAAAGGCCACCTGTTATATGATTCCATTTACATGAAATGTCCACATTAGGCAAATCTATAGAGACAGAGCTGAGTGATACTTGATAATTGAGTATGTGAATTATATCTCAAGACTGTTATAAAACAAAGAAGTCTTCCCTCTGACCCTTTTCCCTAATGCTCTGTGATTCTGCTGTGAGCGACACCCTCTGCTTGCAGCGATCCTGGGGAATTATTGAAGTAGCCACAGGTTCCAGGCCCAGTTGTCCCGTCCAGGGTCAGTGCAGACGAAATGGTGAGGATTGACTGTGGTCTGGAGCTGGACTGGAGTACTCCTGGGTTCTTAATACAATGTTATCTTTTTTTAAAAAAAAAGGTGGTGCAAAATATGTGTATAAGTATAGAAAATAACCCATGTACTCAACACCCAGCTTCAAAGTTTGCTATTTTTGATTCAGATCTTAAAAAAAAAGAGAGAGAGAAAGAAAGAAAGAAAGAAAATAGTAAATGCAGTTGTAGTCTCTTATGTAGCCCTCTAGTGTTGAACTTATACGCTGCTTCCAATTTTTGCTATTATAAATAATGCTGCAATTAACATGGATACATCCTCCAGAGTTTATACTGTACAGTGAAATTTCTTTGTCATAGAGTATGCAAATTTTTAATTTACTGGATTTCATCAAATTTCTCTCCCAAGTGTTTGTAAAAGTTTACATTCCTACTTGGCAGTGGTTGGTAGTTACAATTTCTCTTCATCATCACCAATACTTGGTATTTTTACACTATTTATTGCCACGCTGCTGGGGTAAGATAGTATCAGGTTGTTTGATCAGCTGAGAGACTCGGCATCTTTCAACATGTTTATTGGCCAGTCAGCTTCTTCTACTGTGTTTTCCTATTCATATCCTTTGCCCAGCTTTCTACTGGGCTGTTTTTAGTTTCCTTATTAAATTATAGGCTTTTTTATACGTCCTATTTTTTATAGGTCCAATGTTTTATGTTCTATGTTTTAATATGTTCGATGTACTAATAATGTATTAGTTTTATGCTTTGCAGGCGTCTTTTCAAAGTCTGTGACTTGTCTTTTGATGTTGTTTATGATGTCTTGCTGCACAGAATTTTGATGTGGTCAAAATTATCAATATTTTCCCTTGTGTTTTGTGCTTTTTGTGTGTCCTTTTAAAACTGAAATCCTTTCCCTTCTTTCTTCTGTCTTATTTTTTCACACTGAAATTTATTTTTGTAAATAGTGCAAGATAAACATGTAATTTTTTAATATAATTAGTTGTCTTACCACTACTTATTGGACATTTAATTTATCCTCCACTCTCTAATTTGTAATGCCAGCCATACCATCTAGTACAACAAATTATAATTCATCATTTTTTCAACATGGCTTATATAAATGCTTTTACAACTCAATGAGAAAAAAATGACATTCCAATTAAAAAATTCAAAGCACATAAATAGATATGCAAATGGGTAATTAGTATATGAAAAAATACTCAGCCTCATTAGTTACTAAAGAAGAGTAATTTAAAACTACAAGATACACATTCATTCACCAACCAGATAGTAAAAGGTACTACCCAGCGTTACTGCCAGTGGAAGGGTAACCGATATATTTTTGAAGGGTATTTTGGCAATTTGTTTTAACAGCCTTTAAAATGCTTTTCACTTAAAAAAATAAAATAAAATAAAATGCTTTTCACTTTTAGGAATTCCACTTCTAGGGTTTTATACCTACACTTGTACAAATTATATGTTCACTTCTAAGAATTTATTGTAAGAAAATAATTAGGGAGGTACCCAAGTACACAGCTCTAAGTGTGTGTTTTAATTATGAAAATCTAAAACAATCTAAATGCTAAAATAAGAGATTGGTTATAATCATACTACATGGTATGTTATTCATCCATTTAAAAGTGATTTTTTTAGATTGGTGGTTTTCAATAATTTTTGCAGCAGAGCCCTGTTTTGCAAATAAGCTCTCACGTGAAAACCCCAGTGTGTAAGAGACAGATGTTAAGACGCCCTGGTGGGAGAGGTCCAGTGACTTCTCTAGGAGGGGAGCTAAGAAGAAGACTTTAAAACACTCCAGAGAGGGCCAGCCCGTGGCGCACTCGGGAGAGTGCGGCGCTGGGAGCGCAGCGACGTCCCTGCTCTGGGTTCGGATCCTATATAGGGATGGCCGGTGCGCTCACTGGCTGAGCATGGTGTGGGCGACACCACACCAAGGGTTGCGATCCCCTTACCGGCCACGAACAAGAAAAAAAAAAAAATACAACTGGAGACCTCTCACTTCTGCCCCCTCCCAGTGGCCAAAGCAAGTCTCACATCCAAGCCCAAATTCAAGGGACACCTGCCTGAGAGGAGGTCCTGGCAAGGGTGTGAGTGGTGGGACAAGTGGGTTCAGCCCTTCAACCTCTCACAGTGCATAAGCCTGGCCTCCCCATCAGGGAACCTTCAATCAAGCCTCTGGTTTAAGGCATTAAAGTCCCTGTTAGAATCCTCATGTGTCCTGGGAGGACTCGTACGTGAAGCCGTTGGCACTGGTGACCAGATGGGATGAGTTCTCATTAGCCCTAGCGCAGGAGTGAGAATGGGACATGGGACAAGCAGGTTTTGGTGAGTGGAGGAAGGATGTTCAGCCCCGTGACAGTGGAGAGCCGCAGGTTGAGTGCCAGGCACTGGGCAGAGAGCCGTGAGAGCCGGAGCCCTGCTGGGCACCAAGGCCAGTGCTGCAGGGCTGGGAGCGCTTCCTGCCTCGAGTGTGGAATCTGGTGGAAGAATTGGGCCAGTGAAGAGCAGAGCGGGCACGCACATCTGGCGGGAGGGCAGAGAGGCACCAAGGCCTGGGAGATGCTCTGCAGGGAGAGGAGGAGGACATAGTGCCCTGGGCTGGAAACAAAAGGTCTGACCATTGGAGAAAGCCTGGCTATGGGCAGAGAGCTGGGACCCGCTCTCCTGTCACCAGCTGGGTCCCTTGCAGCTTTTCTTTGCCTCTGTGAGCTGGTTCCTCCCTTTCTAAAAAGAAGATAATGCTAGGGGTCAAATGTGTCTCTCAAAAGTTCATGTATTAAAAACTTGACCCCCATTGTAGCAGAGTTAAAAGGGAAATCCAATTATTGTATGTGAAAGGTGGGTCCTTTAAGAGGCGACTAGATTGTGAGGACTGTGCCCACTGAGTGGACTGATCCATTCATGGAGTCACGGGCCTGGCTCTGATGGCTTTGTAAGGAGGGCAAGTGAGCAGCTCAGCTCTCTCCTGCTCAGCCCAGTCTCGCCATGTGACACGCTGCGTTGCTGTAGAGTCACCACCAAGAACAAGGCCCGCACCAGAGGTGTTCCCTGGACTTTGCACTTCCCAGACTCCAAAACTGTAAGAAGTTTCATTTCTTTATCAATGATCCCAGGTTCAGGTATTCTGTAGGCAACAGAAAACGGACTATACCACCCGCTTCCCACTGTTACACATGGGCAACATGATCGCTCGGTGGGCAAAGCCAGTCAGACCGTTTTTGAATCCTGACTTTGCTACTTTGGAAGCATGTGTCCCAGGCTACCCACCTGGCCTCTCCAGGCTTCAGTTTCCTTGTGTAAAATGGGGAAAGTGGAACACACTTGAGAGCTGCGTGCCGGGAGGACTGAGTGACACGATGCTCGTGCATGAGCCAACGCCGACAGCGTGGGGACCCCACAGTAACTGCACCCCTTAGGGTAACTAAAGGCACTGGGCGTTCGGAGCGTGCAAGTGGGGAAGGGGTGGAGTGTGGAGAGCACGTCACATGAGGAGTGAGTCCCTGGACCCTGAAACAGCAAGAGCAGGCACAGGAGAGGCAGGGGACACTCAGGGGCCTCAGGCAGATGGCAAGTGGGACTGATATGAGAAAAGGTCATTTCCTCTTCTGACTCTATCCCCAACACACACATGACCCCCTCGGTCATCTCAGCCACCAGTGGGAGTGTTTTCTTGTGTCCTAAAAAGAGGAACAATTGGAGCTGGGCCAGAGTGCACCTAGGCACGTGCTGAGACCCACTGGAAGGGCAGCCAGGAGTCTCTCCCTTCAACAGGTGGTGCCACGCCACTGTTCCCTGCCACTGGACAGGCTGGACAACATCAGGGAGCCTAGCAGGGGCATCTTGCTTGGGAGGTTGATGGCAGGATCTTAATGTCCCTTCCAACCCTAACACGATCCTTGTGATGATGATAATCCAGCATCTCAATGTCCAGTACACAGTAAGTGCTCAATAAATGGTAAAGAACCACAGCCTTTAAATGTGTGTGGTAGCGCTGCTTCCTCTTCCCAGACATTCAGTTCAGTTATCTGCCTGAGTCTCACAGCAACACCCTGGGCTAGAAGAGGCAGAGGATACAATCCCCAGTAACAAAATGGAGAAATGAGAAATCACCCAAGGGGGCTAAGTAATTTGGGCAGATACTCCAAAGCCAGCGGCCAGCCAGCCTTGCCAGAGCCCAGCCCTGCCAGCCTGGACCTGGCTCAGCACTGAGGCCCCACAGCCCCTCGAGGGCCAGGCCAGTGGCTCTCTCCACCTTCCTACCCAGCAGTGCAGAACCAGCTGAGAGGGGTGAGAACCTGTGGCAGGAGATGTCCTTCAATGGGACCCTCCCTGAGGCCCACTGGCCGGATCAGGCCACATCTCCTATGGGTGGTCCTCTCTATGCCTCAGCCTCCCCTGCAGCCCGGGCACACACGCCCTTGAGTGAAGCACGGACACATGCTCAGATTGCTGAAGGCTCCCACGTGGTCCTCTCTATGCCTCAGCCTCCCCTGCAGCCCGGGCACACACGCCCTTGAGTGAAGCACGGACACATGCTCAGATTGCTGAAGGCTCCCACGTGGTCCTCTCTATGCCTCAGCCTCCCCTGCAGCCCGGGCACACACGCCCTTGAGTGAAGCACGGACACATGCTCAGATTGCTGAAGGCTCCCACTGGAAATCCCCTGCAGGCTGAGGGGCCCTGGGGAGGTGACCGCGCCCAGCACAGAGCAGCCTCCGTGAATGTTTATGGAGCACTCCAAGGTTGGCATCTTGGGGAAAACACAGTCTTTCAGAGAGTTCAGTTGGCTGGAGACCCATTTCATGTGTGTATGATTATTACTGACTTAAGTCTTTTTCCAGTTCACATTTAATTCTGGTTTCTCTCTACAGCTTCTCCGTGCTTAGACCCTTGAATCCTTGTCCCACGGCTCTTTCCTACCTCCCATGGCACAAGACATTGAAGGGCAAAAAGGGACCTAGCTAGCTCCGTCCAGCCCTTTTATAAGGGCGTCCTCCCTCTTCAGAGACTTAGCCATCTCCTAAAGTCTCCACCTCTTAATAATGCTGCACTGGCGATTGCGTCAACATGAATTCTGGAAGGGACACAAACATTTAAACCGTAGGAAGGGCAAAATGGGACCTAGCTAGCTCCGTCCAGCCCTTTTATAAGGGCGTCCTCCCTCTTCAGAGACTTAGCCATCTCCTGAAGTCTCCACCTCTTAACAATGCTGCACTGGCGATTGCGTCAACATGAATTCTGGAAGGGACACAAACATTTAAACCGTAGCAGATGGTAAATTTTATGTTATGTGTATTTTAACATAACTAAAAAAAATAATAAGAAAGAAAAGTATAATGAACACCAGTTGCCTCTTACCCACCTTCAAAATTATAAACACATGATCAGTCTTATTTCATCTCTACTCATCTGTCCAGAAAGAGGATCCAGAGGATTCCAAGCCTGCCTGGAAACCGCAACCTGTCTCTACTGGATGTTGGTGTTAATGCTGCATCTCGTGATGCAATCTCTAGCCACTTCTAGTGTTCCTCAGAATTTTTCTAAATTCGGGCAAACACAGAAATTACTTCCAAAAATTTAAAAAGAGCAGTCATTTGGCCTTAAATCAGAGAATTCTGTTACAGTCGGGCATCAATCCCTGAAACACAAGCATGGGCTAAGCATTCCCCACCTGCACCCCCATTCAGTGTGCCAGAGCAGCTCCTTCATCCCACCCAGGAGCTCAGGTAAGGATAATAACCACGCTCAAAAATTATCTGTATCACTTTTCCTTTAAAAATACTTAGTTCAAAAACAACCACCACACTCACCCTCAAAGCACTCCCATTTAATGATTCTAGCTGGTTCATGTCAAGCCATGAAGAGACATGGGGGAATCTTAGACGCCTGCTACTGAGTGAAGGAAGCCGATCTGAAAAGGCTCTGTACCGCACGATTCCCACTACTGTAGGATATTCTGGAAAAGGCAAAAAACTATGGAGACCATAAAGAGATCAGTGTTTGCCGGGGGCTGGGGAGGGGGGGTGAACAGGTGGAGCACAGAGGATTTTCAGGACAGAAAAGCTACTGTGTATGATACCCTGATGGCAGATACTTTGTCCAAACCCATCAAGTGTGCACCACCAAGAGCGAACACTAATGTAAACCACGGACCTGGAGTGACGATGACGTGTCAGTGTAGGTTCCAGTGTTGGAACAAATGTCCACTCTGATAGGGGAGGCTGCACATGTGTGGGGAGATACGGGAAACCTCTGGACTTTCTCCTCGGTTTTGCTTTGAATCTAAAACTGCTCTGAAAAATAAAGTCTATTTTTTTCCAGTTGGTTCATACTCAACTATCCGATGAACAGCAAAGAGGTCTGCAATGCAATCGTATTTATTCAGTAGCACTTGGAAAACTTTTTATATTTTCTAGGAAATATTTTAAAAAGTGGATTCATTCTTCAATCAGTTCTACCACAAAAAAAATTTAGATCAATTATCTGATTAGTTTGCCTTTCCCAGCCTTGAAGGGACTATTCTGAAATCACCCCATATATAATTTAAGCAAGGGGTCCTCTGAGCCCCTCTGCCTGTTCAGCCATCCTGATCTCTTGGGCCAAAGGAAATGGTCCAAAACCAAAATTTCAAATTTGCCAAAAATATGTCCTTTCCTCCCCCAACACTTTAATTTTTTTAGACGTATTAGGAGGGAAATTTTCAAAAGAAGAAAAGGATCATATATAGACATATGCTAACTTATCACTTGGCAATAGTGGAGAGAACTGTGGGGTGAACCTGCCCCCACCTGAGCGCTGTCTCATGTCTATCCCCACCCTCACCTGTACCCCAGGTCGTTTTGAAGCAAATCCCAGATAACATTTCATTCAGTACGTGTCTCTGAAAGATAAGGATCTTTGTGTTAACATAAGCACAGCAACATAATTACAACTAGGAAAAATTAGTAATTCTATAATGTCAGATACCCAGGTGGTATTCAGATTTTCCCAATCACATCTACACTTTAAACGTTTATTTACAGAGGAAAGCAGCCCACCACTTTTCAGCTGGTTGTTGCTGGTTTCATCCCATTCGTATGACCTGCCTCCTTCCCTTTCCTCCTGGGGTCTGCTGAGACCACCCCTACAGTTGGGCCACTACCGATTTCACTGCCTTCTAAATGTGTTAGGTTTTTATGAGCAAACTTTCATTGCTGGCTTTTGGGCTAATTCTCTAGAAACAAACTTCTAAGTGCATACCTCCAGTTTTCTTCTCTCCTCTGTGTTAGGTCGTCAACCTCCATTTCATCTCTCAGAGGACAAGTTATTTCTACGGCTTTACTTTTATGATGCACTTCTTTAGGGTACTCCGAAAAGCTCATGGTTCTACATATTAATTCATTCAACAAATATTAACTGAGCACCTACGTGGTCCCTGACTTAATGAAGTTTTCTTTCTGACATAAACCTGGCCCCTGTACCAGGTCCAGCAATTCACTCAACATCAGTTCTCAGGACGTGCACTAGAGGGCGCCAGTCCCTCATTGGCATCAAGTACAGAAAGTCTAACTACCTCGAACAATATGCAGCCTGCTTAGGTTCTCTGTACCCACCCACATAGTCAACCAAACGAAGAATCTCACACAAGCTGCACTGTAAAAACAAAATAAATTCCATTTATCGGATGCACAGACAAAGAGGGGAAGACAGAAATGGCATAACCACCCTCAACAGGTCCATTTTCCATTAGACACCACAGGCAGAGGGTCTAGGGCTTACAGGTTTTGTAAAATTATGAAAATGTTGAAGGCTGTTTTCATTCCAAAATACCAAAAGAAAACTGCAAGATTGAAATTAATGAATCTTCAATTAAACGTCTACAAAGTACAACCTCTCAACTTTGCTAACTGTTAAACATAGTCTCAAATATACTTCACTACATTTGAAAAATTAATAGGTTTGATTTTTCTCTTATTACAAAATTTCCTGAATAGTCCCCAATAATGGCAAGAACACAGAGCCAGTTAATAGAACAAATGCATGCTTGGCACCTGACATGTGCCAGGCATTGCTCTAGGCAGTGGATGGACAGGGTCCCACTGCTTTGGGCGCTCCCATTTGTGGGGGAGATAATGGACCAGCAAACAAATAAATAAGCAAGGCGATGTGAGTCACACATGCTCAGGAGGGACTAGCACTGTGCGGCGTGGACGAGGACAGATGGTGGTTATTTAGAGAGGGGGTTGAGACAAGGCCTTCTGAGATGACAGCTGTGCTGGTACCTAAGTGACAAGAAAGTCCTGGGAAAATGAGGGAGCAGAATATTCCAGACTAGTCCATGCAGAGGGCACAAGGCAAAGGGACTACCCATGACAGAGTGCAAGTTGTTAAAGGATGAAGAGGAGCAGCAGAGACATAGTGTGATGGGGGAGTGACAGATGCACAGGAGCAGGCGGCACAGGTGACCCTGGCAAGGAGGCTTGTTTATTTCTTGTTTTGTTTCGTTTCTTTTCAGCTCTGTTTTTTAATTAAAATGAATTTAATTTTAGCAAATGCTTTTTCTGCATCTGTTGAGATAATCACATTTTCTTCTCTATTAATCTGCTGAAGTGGTACATTCCTTTAACAGATTTTCTGATGCTGAACCTCTCTTTTATTTGTGCGATAAAACCTTCTTGGTCATGATATATTTTTAAATATATTCCTGGATTTAATTTGCTAATATTTTATTTTGGATTGTTGCAATTGTATTCCAAAGTGAAACTGGCCTAAAGTTTTCCTTCATTGTGCTGTCCTCTGGTTTATTTCTCAAGGATGTGCTCACTTTGTTAAATGAGTTTGGGAGGGTCTCCCCCCTACTCACTGGAACTGTTTGTATATGGAGGCTTTTCTCTTCAGTAAAAGTTGACAAACCTCCCCAGTAAAACTAACTGGGCTGCCAATCTTACTTAATTTGGGGGAATGAGGGTTATATTTTTGACTACTGATTCAAGTGCTCTAATGCTGATTGGCATATTCAGATTGTTATAAGTCTCTTTTAGTAATTGTTATTTTTCTAGAAAGTTATCTATTTTACGTAAATGTAAAATTGCTTGTGATAAATTGTTCATAATATTCTGCTATGGTTTTTCAAAAATCTCTATTGTAGCCATAGTTACAATCCTCTTTTCATTCCTAATGTTGTTTATATGTGACCTCTCTCTCTCGCTTTTTTTTTTTTTTTTTTTTTTTTGGCCAGAGGTTTGCCTATTTTATTTGTCTTCTCAAAGAGCCAGTTTGGGTTTTATTGTGGAATATACCAATATTTATAAAACAAATGTATTTCACAGGGCCTCCAAAGCCCTACAGTTTCAGGTTTAACCTAACTTCTTAAAAGTACATATAGAAATGTTAACCTTGCAAAAGACAGGAAACTTTCCTCAGGCTAAGGTCTCTGATGTGGATGGAGAGTTGTGACACAACAATGTTGCTGGCTCAAGGACAGACAAGGTACTGATTGATATGTAAAGATACTGGGAAATTTCTGTAGGGAAAAAGTATTTGCTAAGATCAAGCTTTTGTTGGTGGATCAACTTAACCTTTTACAAATTGCATTATGGAATGTCACTTTGCTTGTTTTACTGATGTTACCAGCCTCTATTGTTAAACTTCTTAAACTATACTTAGCTAAAACCTCACCTATGTTCTTTGCTTGTAACTTCATGGTCTGGAGAATAAATGTGGGGTGAGAACCCCAGTTCGTGGTTAATTTCCCAAGGAAGGAATGCCTCTCTCTTGAGGGTTCCAGGAAATTAACCCCTTCAGGGTCTCTCACTGCTCAGAAGAAATGGGCTTTGAGTAACCCTTTTGCAGCTCCATGACCCAGGGGAAGAAAGGTGACAAATCCGTGTGAGGCAAAGCAACATTTTATTGAATCCCTTTGATATTATTTTGTCTCTTATTCCATTTATTTTTATCTTTATTATTACTTTTCGCCTTCTTTGGGTATATTCTGTTCTTTTTCTAACTTCTTAAATTGAACCCTTTTTCAAAATTTCTTCTTTTCTAATGAATACATTTAAAACTAAAATTTTCCTCTAATTACTATTTTAGTTGTAGCGTACAAGTTTTGAAATGTAGTGTTTTCATAGTCATTCATTTGTAATATTTTCTAATTTCCATTGCAAAATTATTGATAAGTGTGATCTGAATTATTAATAAGTGTGTTTCTAAATCCCTGGATACATAGAAGTTTTTATCTGCTATCTTTTTGTTAATTTTTTCTAATTTCATTGCCTTGTGTTCACAGAATGTGATCAGTGATTTTTGGTGTTTGAAGTTACTTTACTGCCTAAATGGGACCATTATATTCACTGGCTCTGTTTCTTGATTTTCTCATACTGCAAAATTTCCCAAATATGCTCCAACGATGGCCAAAAAACATCTCATTTTATAATACCGTCCAGGCATTAGGGAGAAGTGACTATAAATATATACCCACCAGGGGGAGGCGATAAGAAACTGAACGATGCTCCAAAAGCAGTATTTTTGTTGTCCCAAGTCCAGCACTATGCCCAGAGCATGAATCCAGTCAAAACCAACACTTACAAACAGGCCACCAATCTGTTCACTGGGAGCCTCCCAGTGTCGGACAGTCAGGGTCCCAGACCTGCAAGACTACATCCATGCTCTTGAGGAATTTATGCACGTGAAAGTGAACCGGAAAATGATGCACAGAGGCGAGTTGTCATTGACCAGAGATTGAGCCAAAAAGACATGAGAAATTAAATCTTGAGAAAAAGGTAGAAAAGAGGACACAGGCATGTGGGAGGGGGCTCTGAGGAGAGAGAAACCACAGAGCTGTGGCTAGATAGGGACTAGGGAGCCCCAAAGGCCTGTCAGTCATGCCCCCCTCTAAGAATAAGCTCATCATTCCCTCGAGACAAAGTTCCCAGGATTGATGCTTTGGGTCTGTGTTGCCCTGGCCATAGCTATGGGACCAGGGCGTGTGCCTGAGCCCCAGGAAGCCAACTTGACTAGCAACACAGACAGTGCCAAGAGGTGCCCTAATGGGACAGTGACCAGGCACATCAATTTCTGCCTCAGGAGTCTGCACACAAGACGATGAGAGGGGACGCAGACCGTGGAGCAGACAGGAAGCTGGAGGGGAGAAAAGTGACATCCTCTCCTTGCCATCACAAGGTTCATGGACAGACACCTGTGACAAGACAGACCAACAGGAGAAAAGCATGCCAATGTATTGAATGTAAGTGTATGTGACAGAGGGGCCTTTAGAAATGAAGACCTGGAGCAACAGGGAAAACCGTATTTTCACGGACAGTCATACAGAAGCGTGCTTAGAGGACGCAGGGTATAATCTAATGGGAATAAAATGGGTGGACTTAGCAAGGCTTCTGTGTTCACAATCTTCTTGGCCTCCCTGTGTGACTTTCTTTTCCTCGGGGTATAGGCAGGACCCCTCTGGAATGAGGGTCTTCCCCCTACCTTGGAGGAAGTTCAGAGAAGTCTTTTATGGCCTGTGTCAGGGCAGAAGGGCGAGGGGAAGGTGACGGTGACCTTCCTGCTTCTGCTGTTTTCTCGAATGCCAAGGTGCCGTATTTTCGGGTAGCGTGGCCTGAACCCCAATGAAGTCAGGAGCAGAGGCAGACAGGAGAACAAGCAACAGCCATGAGACAGCTCAAGGTGGGGCAGAAAAAGAAATGGCCAGTGTGTCCTGCTTTTTATGATCAAATGAAGACTGAGCCCTCCCCGATCCCTGGAACTGTAGTCCATCCTCCTCCAGGAGCACCCCCACGCCCCAGGCATTTCTGGGAGTGCTCGCACGCACCGAGGCTCCTTGTCACCTCTGTCCATAGGCCAGAGCCTCTCCCACCTCTCAGGAAACTGCATGCACCACTGTGTCACCCTCTCTGGGAGCCTCTCTTGCCCTACACATGGACACAGTCCTGCTGCTCCTATAAACAAAGGTCCTCCTGAACCCATACACTTTAAACCCAATTTGGGGGGATGCTGCCATCCCCTGGCAGATTTCCACAGGCTAATGGGAGGATCGGCTCCGTCCCTCACCCATGAGGGACTTCCAGGTCCTTCCCACATCCCAGATGTCCTGTCGCCACTTGTTCTGCCTTACAACTGCCTCTTGCAATGATTATTATGAAACAGAATAGCTAACGCACCACAAAAGCATCTGCATTTGAAATGCCTCTCAGGTCCAAGGCTCGTCCAAGAAGAGCGGTGAGTATTTATTTTGCATCGATTTAACTGGAAAGGTCTGATAAACTTCCAGAAACAAAGAAGGTCTGCTTCAAAGTGACTTTCTGTGTCTGCTGCTGGAAATTGTTAGCAATTGCTGTTCTCCTGCTTAAAGGGAAAAAATCCAGTTTCAGTTCACAAAGCATTGCTCCAGACAGAGATGGTGGCCGCCACAGACCCAGGAGCAAGACCAGAGGACGCGCGTCATCCCGGGCCTCTGCTGCCTGTGCCCTGAGGCTGGTGACACAGCCCGATGTGCAGGCTTCCTCACATCTCTCGAGGCCTCGCGACACAGCCCTCTCTAGCCTGAATGGGTCTCTGTTCCTCATCACCGAAAAGAGCTTCCCAAGGCGGTTGGAAAGCACCTGAGAGAAACCTTGCAGTCAGTTCATTGGAAACTGAGCC
The DNA here is from genome assembly GCF_000696425.1 of Galeopterus variegatus. Classification (NCBI taxonomy): domain Eukaryota; kingdom Metazoa; phylum Chordata; class Mammalia; order Dermoptera; family Cynocephalidae; genus Galeopterus; species Galeopterus variegatus. Next base: position 38,067 of record NW_007729509.1, read on the forward strand.
TCAATATGCTGAGGTCCTCGGCCAAAGCTGCACAGGCAGACTGGACCCAACCCTTGACCTGTGAACTAGACCTTTGTCCCTTGTTTCCTGTTGGACGGGCTTCAGCGTGGCTGGTGAGGGGCTGACATGCCAGCATTTAGGTCCTCTGGCTTGGCATGTCATGAAGGAGACGGTCACCTGCAACCCATTAACCCATCACAGTGCTTCACGGCGGGCTTCAGCGTGGCTGGTGAGGGGCTGACATGCCAGCATTTAGGTCCTCTGACTTGGCATGTCATGAAGGAGACGGTCACCTGCAACCCATTAACCCATCACAGTGCTTCACGGAAGGCCCACAAGTACCCAGCATCCCGCAGAACCGCCAAGGAAACATGCTAGTCACGACATCTTCTGTGTGCAAGATGCTTTGAGCTTGTATTCTTCAAATACAATCGCCTTAGGACAGGGATTCCAGAAGCAGAGCCTGAGACAAGGACTCTGCTTGGGGGGGGCAATAAGAATGGTCGGGGAAGGGCTCTAGAGGAGAGTGGCCCGAAGCAGCAGAGGGCAGGGGAAAGAAGCCACCATGTGGTCTCAGCTGGGGACCAGCCTCAGTCTGATCGTCCCACGGGGAAGCTCTGAGCACAGGCATGTGTTGGGCCGCACCTGGAATCCACCCACCCGTCTTCTTGTCTCTGGTCTTCTGCTGGTGAACAGTCCCTTCCGCACTCTCAGACCATGGACTCCAGGCAGGGCTGAGCCACTCAGCAGTGGGCGTGTAACCAGCCGTTCAGAAAGCTGTGCTCTCCTGGCCACTGCGACTCGTCTAGTAACGGATACTGGCCCAATTCAGGCCAGCAAGAGTCAGGCCTGCACCTGTTCCAGAAGCGTCAGAAAAAGGAACAGAACCTGGGCAGGCAGAGGCCAAGGAGCTGCCAGCTTCCTCCTGCCCTGTGAGCTGAGGGGCAGGGGCAGAGGGGGCTGGGCCTTGTTGTCGCCATTGAGTCACTGCACTTGCCAGTTACATGAGCCTATGATTTCCCTTTTTGACTTTAGTCCATGTGAGTTGGACACAGAGCCCCGCCGCACCCTCCCCACCACCACCACGCCCCGCCGCCACCAGAGCCAGCCTTCACAGGCGCTGTCCTTGAGTCACCGCCGGGACAGGGCAGCAGATGCAGCCACCTATCAGAGTCAGAGGGCAAGACGCAGCGCCAAGTGCTGCAGCGAGCCTCGGCCAAGGTAGGGCCCAGCCCTCCCCACCAACAGGAGGGAAATTACTTTCCCAAATCTCTCCCAGGCGGGGTCTGGCTGCTGGCAGGCTCCACCTTCCTTCAGGAGGACGGTGATGACCACAGAGCCTGTATGCTGTGCCTGCACATGCATCGTCTACACGTACACTTGATTCTCACAACTCTGCAAGGCAGAGGGGCAGGGGCTGTGCCCTTTCCCCACGTCACAGATAAGAAGACTAAAGTCAGGAGAGACAGTGGACGGGCCCCAGGCCTCCCACTGGAGACGGCCCAGCACTGGAGCCTGGTCTCCTGACTCCAGCGTGCCAAGCGGCCACTTCTCGGTGCAGATGGGAATCACCTCAGCCTCAAGGTGGGCTGAGCACACACTTGGGGCTACGGTATGATCCGAGGGGCCCCAATACCTGTTACCCAAATCCAAACAGCAGTCACCATCCAGATGCAGGGAAGCCCACACTAACCCACTGCAGTGGCTTTTCATTTTTTTTCTATAGTATTTGGGCACTCTGTTGCCTTGAACATAACTCCTCAAGAAATGACGGAGGCAGAGATAGAGGCCACCGCCCTGCTCCCAGGTAAGCCCCAATGACCATCTCACACCAGATGTCGAGAGAACATTTATTCCACGCAGTCAGCTCCAGCAGGTGTCAGTGACCCACAGCAATATCTGGCCTGGACGACCATTTCCATGCACTCCTGCCTAGCTATAGGGGGTCTCTTCTGCTTCCACTGCCCCAACCAGGGGAGGACCTGAGGCCTCTGAGCCCCATTATGACCCAGGAGAGCCAGCCCACCAAAACGCAGCCACTAGGTAACTCACACACCCTCTCCCCCTGCACAATCCCATAGCGGCCACCCCATGGCTCCCAGCAGATTCATCAGTCAGTCGACAAGTGTTTCCTGAGTTATGAGCCCAGCCCTGTGCTAGACCCTATTGGGGTTAAAGAATAAAGACACAGTCCCTTGCCCTCAGGGAGCTCACAGTCTAGTTGAGGATTCAAGACACACACACAGACACACAAGGACACTGGAGCATAAGACAAGACAGCACGCGATACCCAAGGGGGCGGGGAGATCGTGTTAACACATCTACCATGCAGAGAAGGCGGGAAGGACGTGGGCTGGGTGGCTCAGAAGGCCCTGGTGATAAGAAGGGCTTAGCGGGGTGGAGGAAAGGACAGGGACATTTCAGAGCAATGCAGGAAAAGGCACAGAGGTAGGAAGGGCACAGCACAGGCGGGGGGACACCAGCTGGACAGTCAGTGGAGAAGGGGAGTGTTGGCGAGGTTTCCTCTAGGTTGGCCAAGGGCCAGAGCCAGAGTGGAAGCTCCTAGGGAGGTACGGAGGCCTCTCTTTTCCGATCTCCCCCAGAGCGCTCTGCTACCCCGGGTGAGGCATGTGGAAAGTGCTTAGTGAGAACCTATGGGCCAAGCATGGGAGACAGGACAAACAAGACCCCAGGGCATGAATCCATAGGTTGCCTCCTGACAACCCTGACCAAAACCCAGCCAGCCCTGGTCAATGCTGCCTCTCTGATGTGTGGTTCATGCTGCGGAGGCAGGTGAGCACCACGGGGCTCCAGGCTGACCCACTCAGGTGTGGAGACAGGCAGAGTCCTTGCCCTGCTGCCCTGCACCCCCCCCGCCCCACTTGTACTGCTGGACCCTCCGGGAACACACAGAGAGCTCCTCCACCAGCCTCTCACCCTGTCCAGAGCTGTGGGCACCCAGAGCAAAGCTCTCATCCTCTTCCTCCCCAGCCTTCCCACACGATGCCTGGCTGGTCGGGCAGGAGGCACGGCTATCTGGGCTGGGCTGGTGGAAGCAGGATTCCTACTCCCTGGAGTAGGCTCAAGCCAAATTCATGCTTCCACCACAGTCCCCAGAAGTCCACCTTCCCCCTGGACCTCAGTGAAATCAGAGCCCAGGCCGGGAGTGAAGGGCTCCCTTATGAAAACCAGCAGCCAGTTAGGCAGAACAAGAAACACAAAACCAGAACAGCAGATCAACCCAGGGAATCTCCAGCGAAGTCTGGGGAAGGTAAATAAGGTTCCAGAAACCTATGAGTTCTTTGTTAAGCCTGGGAGAAGGGACTGATTAAAAGGGTCCCCTCCTCTGAATTCTTTATTCCCAAACAAGGGAAAGAGGCTCAGCCAGGTAGGAGGAGAAAAATTACTTGTATGGTGGCCTTGACTGGGGGCTCTGTGAGGGTCAGGTGGGGAAGGAGTGGCAGGTTAAGCCCCCAGGGCTGAGGTTCTTAGTCTGCAGTCCAGGGATGGGTTTCATTCAGGGCGTGCAAGGGGCTCCTGAAATTGCTTGGGGTTTTTGAGTCTATGTGAATATGTGTGTCTTCCTGGGGAAAAGGTCCATAACTTTTGTCAGATTTTCAAAGCACTGCATGACCCCAAAGAACCACTGCTCAGAAAGAAAAATGAAGCCTGCAGGTATTGTTCACGTCGGAGGGAAGTTTTGCCTCTAGAGCCAGGTCTGCCACCAACTTGCTGTGTTATCTTAGGCCAGTCACTTCCTGTCTCTGAACTTTAGCCAAGTGGTAGACCAGGCAGGAGCAGAGAAGCCAGCTTTCTACACAGGCTCTGTCCCTGCTGCCACAAGAGAATTGAGGTCCATGGCCAAGCAGCAACGATAAGGTCTGCCCCAGCTGTGACTTCCACCAGGACTGGGCAGTTTTTCCACCAGGGCTTGGAATCTGCTTCCAGCTCCAGGCTGCATACAGTCACTTCTACAGGGCACCTCCCAAGGTAGGTCTTCTTAGGGGACATGTCCTCATGCCGGGGTATAGTGCCAGCCAGGCCCTCGTGGGACACCATTCCTAGTCTCTGTGCCCAGATGTGCCCTGCATCTCCTGGGACATGAGGTCCTGCCCACTCCGCATCTGTTCACAGAAACAAAGAGATCAGGGTCAGTTCTGGTGCCAGGACTTGGCCCTGCCCAGCCACCCCTCTGGGGAGGAGCGGACAATCAGCAGGCCCACCTTGGATCTGTCCAGGGCTTGAGCAAGTCCTCTTAGCCCCCTTCCAAGCACTGCAAAGATTATGAATCTCATTTACAGATGAGTTGCCTTGGGTTCAGGACATTTTGGTGACTGGCTCCAGATGTCCCAGGTCTCTGTTTAGCCTCTTATCCTCTGCCACCAAGTGCCAATCCATATTGCAACAGCCATCCAGAGGTGGCATGCAGAGGGCAATGGACCCCTGAGGAGCCACGCAGCACTGAGGAAGAACGGGGGGCTAAGGGAGGGATGGGCCTCCAGCACCTCGCACAGGCCTAGGCGCAGGCAGGGGCTCTGGGAGTGCAGGTCCTCTCAAAGCCCCAGCCTCCTTCCTCCTGAACCACTACTGAACCACATGGACCCTTCAGGCACCCACACCACATGTGACACCCCTGCTCAGGCTCCTATCACATGGCCCCTGGTCAGATCCCCAAATCCATGTCCATTTTCCATTTTTTAGCAGTAGAGCTAAAAGGTCTTGGGGTCCAGAATCCAAAAGATACCAGGCTTCCACTGGTCATACCACTAATCACTGACTGTGATCTGGGGAGAGCTTGGGCAAACCTCAGTTTCCTCAGCTGCCAAATGACTGCAGAACCCTGTGTCTCAGAGTGCCAACTTGGAATCAGCACCCTGGGGACAAGTCCCAGCTCTCCCCTTTCTCACTGCAATGACCTTGGTCAAGTCTCTTAGTTGGGGGTCCCATTTTCTCTTGCCCAGATGACCCCAAGGACCCTCAATGCTCCTGCTTTCCCTCTTTGATCTGTCCTCACGGTGCCTCCAGTTTTCCTTCTAAAGCACAGTTCTGAGATCACTGTGCTCTTCTCACTAAAAATCTCAGATGTCCCTCCCCCTCGATCATAAAGTCCTTTGTAGGGCAAATACAAGACTTCACTATGAACCCCCACCTTGAAAACATCCTTCCACGTGCTTGCTCTTCCTAGATCACTTCTATTCATCCCTAGGACCCAGTTCAAAGCCATCAGACTCCCCTGGGTGACATGAAGAAGCCAGTCACCTTCTCCCTCTGGTCCCACAGCACTTTATAGGCTACCCCCCACTACAGCCCACATGCATCAAGGGCAAGCACCCCAAGGGACGGGGCCTGTGGTCCCCATCTGTGCCTCCTCCCAAGAGCAGAGCTCGGCACAGTAAAGTGGCACACAGCGGGTACTCAACAAAGCTTTTGGACCAGTGATGTCACTCTCTTTCATCTTGGAAAGCAATTACGATCCTCACAATATCCCAGAGCGGGGGAAGAATCCATTATCTTTATCCCCAACTTACGGATGAGTAAACTGAGACATGAGGTGAAATGACTTCTCAAGGACACCGGATGGTGAGTGCAGGAGCCAGGAGGACTTTTGGGCTGAGGTCGGGCCTGGGGAGTGTGGAAAGTGGCTCTCTCCGAGTGGCTTTCAACTCTGACATTCTGGAAATGAAGATTGGGTAAGCAGCCAGTCATAAAAACGTCTCCAACTCTAGCATGACCAACCAGCCCCAGCCCCACCACACCTGATATCAAGAACCAAGGACGGGGCCGGCCCGTGGCTCACTCGGGAGAGTGTGGTGCTGACAACACCAAGTCAAGGGTCAAGATCCCCTTACCAGTCATCTTTATAAAAAACAAAAAACAAAAAAAAAAAAAAACAGAACCACGGACGCCCCCCCCCCCACTTCTCCTGCCAAAAAGTCAAAGATATTTCTTTACAAAACTCAAACCACTTTAAGAAGATAATAAAAGGTTTCAGAAGCATCTCCCTTGCCTGCCAGTTCTCTCTGCTAAGTCCCTGCTGAGCTGTCTCTTTGGGTCAGTGCATTCTCTCACTTCTGCAGGCCACTCCGCATCAGGCTGCTCCCCACGGCAGCTGAGCCCAGCAACTCCTGCAGCTGGGTGGTGGGCTGCCAAGCCCTCCCAAGGAGGCTGACTGCCTTGCTGGCAACTTGAATCTTATGTGGCTTGATGCTGTGGTTTCAATGTGTGTCCCTGCCAAAGCTCATGTTGGAACTTAATCCTCAATAAGGTATTTGAAAGGCAAGGCCTTTAAGAGATGATTGGATCATGAGGACTATGCTGTCATGGATTCATCCATTCATAGATTAATGGGTTAATAGTTTAATCGTATAACTTCGTATAATGTATGCTATACGAAGTTACCTGAGGAGGAAAACCAACGCACGGGCCCCAAACAGCAGTGTGCAGCCAGGCAGAGGGTCCTGGGGGAGGAGCGGACATGGGCGGCCGCAGCCTGGCTGCGACCCACACCTTCCAGACCCCAGGCCAGCCCTCCCTCTCTCCCGGGCTCCCACCCCGGTCATGGGCACTTCCAGCTGCGGTCACCAGCCCCTGGGGAGGCAGAAGCGGAGAGAGGGGTCAGGGGGGAAGGTCAGCCAACCTCCGTCCTGGGTGGGGACACTCACCTCCCACAGCCTCCAGCATTCTACCCTCCACCGTTTTGTTCAAGCCAAAGTGCCCCTGCTGGGAACTGCTGCCCTTCTCTCTCCTCTACCCCTGAATCGCTGCCTGCCCTCCTTCCAGGCCCTTCTCAAGGGCCTCCTCCATACCCTCCTTGAACCATGTGGCCCAACCCTGTGACCCTCATCAACTGCATGAGGGTCAGTCATGCCACCTCTCTCCCCCTGACCCCAGCACCTTAAGGACAGAGCTGTCTTTTAACCCCAGCATCAAGCGCTGTGCCTCCCACAGAAGGCACAGAGTAAATGCGGATGGGGACTATTCAGAGGCTGCTAGTACTTTACGTTATCCTTCACCTGAATAAGTCTTATCTCTCCGACCAGAATCTCAAGGAGGGGGGATGGAGGTGCACCCCAAACCTGGTGGGAAGGGTGGGATCACCTGCGGTCTAATTTTGCAAAGCTTAAAACAACGTTACCAAAGCCCTGTAAACTTGAAAGTGACCTCGGTTAAACATTAAAGGCAGCAGCTCTTTGTTTATCAAAAAGAGGCATACATGAGCCCCAACTCCTAGAGAGCCAGTCTTAGCCTGATTCCCCCTGGTAGCCCCACAGAGAACCTGGCCCAAGGCTGAGCAACACACTCACTGCTCAGCAATCGCCCCCAGTACCCGGCTCCTTTCACGCTGGTTCTCCTAAGGACCCTGTCCCAGGCCACTGTGTTCCTCTTACATTGTTTTCCATTGTTCTCACAACAGTCCTGAGGAAGAGGCAGAGCAGGTTTGTTGAGCTCTACTTTATAGAGAAACTGAGGCTCAGTGAGGTCAACATACTTGCCCAAGGTCACACACACAGCAAGGTGAGCCAGGGCTAGGCCTAAGTCTCCTGACTCACTGATGAAGGCTGTTTTCAATGTACCGACTACTTAACAACCAAACACCCCTTAAAACACACACACACACACACACACACCCCTATATGCGACCACCACCACCATCCCGGCCATTGCAGAGCCATCTATTCTCAAAGGCCACTTCTCCTGTAGGAGCACTGTCTACTGCCACCACCCCCATCTCCCCCCAAAATTTTAGGCTCCAGCTCCTGCAGGGCAATGAGGCCTGCTCCATGCATTTCCCCCACCCCATCACGGAAGCTTGCTTGCTGTTACTGGACCTCCCTGCAGGCCTTCTGCCACTTCCAGCCTCAGTCAATCTATCTACAGAGTGGGGTCTCAGAGACATCCCCTCTGTCTCCCCTACCCTCAGGCCAGGGTGGAACAGACACTCACCCTGGGGAAAGGGAGAAGTACCATTTGCGACAGACCCCACCCACAATTCTCTTCCCAGGCAGTTACCCTGACATTTGAAAAGATAGACCATCAGAGCCTCCTTGGCCAATCTCCACCTGGCCCTGTCACTGGGCAGCCTCCCCAATCTCCCCAACTATACCCCTGACAGAGGGTCCAAGGCCCCCATCTCTCCCCCAAGTTCCTCCATCCCATGCCACACTCACAACCCAGGCTGCGCCCCTGCTTCTCTGCGCTCCATCGGCGACTCTTTCCTTTAGAGTCTGCGCTGCCCAACGCAAATACGGTAACTCTCCCGCAGCGACTCCCGAGACCCTTCTCCCCCGCCCCCATAAAGACAGCAAGCCTCTCGCAACGTTGTTCTTATCAAAAAGCTGCATTAATCGAAAGAGCTGATCCCACCCCACCCGAATCTCGCGCACAATCTTGCCACCTCCTGGGTCGGGAGCGACCCTGGAGAAATATGGTAAACTCTGCGTCGCAACCCCACCCCCACGAAAATACGTAGGCCTCCACCCTCCTGCCGCAACCCACCCCGCCCGGCTTCAAGCCCGGCTCCCGGAGGGCATTCATGCAACCCACCCCCCGTGCCCGCAGCGCCCCGCGGAACCACGCAACCCTGACAAATATGTAATGAAGTCGCAGAGCTCCCACTCCCGGAAAGGACTGCGCAGCTCCCGGCAAATACGGTAGCGCGCCCGCGGTGACCCGCCCCCAAGGGTCCGGCACTGGCCTCGGTAAATACGGTAACCTCCCGCCGCCGCCCCGGCCCCGGCCGGGACTCACGTGGCGCCGCCTCCCCAGCCCTTGGCCTCCTCCGCAGAGCCGCAGTCGCCGACGTCGTGGCAGCCGCGCAGCAGCCCCGTGAGGCTGGGAGGTCTAACTCGCCATCAAGGTGGCTGATGCAAAAAGCAGGGCTGCGAGCGCTGCGCCCTCCAGGACAGGAGAGGGAACCAGGCGGGAGCCGGTTCCGGGGCCAGAACGCCCCGCGGGGCGGGTCACCCCAAGCCCCCCGGGCCCCCACCCCAGCCGCTCCCTTTTCAGGATTCCCGGAGGCCCCAATTCGGCAGTTAGAGCACCCTTCTCATCCCCCTCATCCCAAGGCATGACTAGCCTGGCCAGGCCCACAAAGTGCCCCCCCTAGACTAGGACACAGGGTCCGGGGGCATTGGCGGTACCAAGCCTTTCCTTGAGTAAGAGAGAGAAGGGGGTAAACGCGAGAGCCCCAGTGGCAGAGCTTCTCTGAGCTTGGATTTCGTGGTGGGGAGGCAGCCGTCAAAGGGGCGGAATCAGAGAGCTGCCTTCGCTGAGAGTTTTGCCAAAGCCCACCCTATATATGGCCTGGGTTGTATCACTAGGATGGGGGGGTGGGAATAAATTATACCCCTACTGTCCCCTCCTCCTCCGAATTGAGTCCATACAGTCAAGCCAAAGTTATCCCATAAGGAGCTGCTTATAACACCCACAGAAGCAACCGGTGTGAGAGAGCAAGGCTAAATTCCAGTTTCCAGCCACCGTTTAATAATAATACCCCTTACCTCTAACATAACTTTGCTTTTTGCAAAGCCCTTCCCCATATATTATCTCGTGGGAACCTTCCAATAACCATGCGCAGTCTAAGCTGTGCAGGTATAATTATCCCATTTTATGGATGGGAAAAGAAAATAAAATTGAAACACAGAGTGGCTTCCCCTAAGACCCACAGCCCTAAGTGGCAGAACCAGATGGGAACGGAGGCCCCAGGACACAGCTCCCTTTCCACTGCACACCCTGGGACTGAGCTCCTCTGACTCAAATAGGGTGTGATGACAGTGACCGGAAGTAATAACCTCAGCCCAAGTAAGATAGTGCCTCAGAATTCACATTTGACAGATAAAAAAACTGAGGCCAGATTGGCTGGTCAGCTCAGTTGGTTAAAGTGTGGTGTTATAACACCAAGATCAAAGGTTCAGATCCCCATGCCAGCCAGGCGCCAAAAAATCAAAAAGAAAGAAAGAAAAAGAAATTGAGGCCTGAGAGAGTGATTTCGAAATTTAGAAGTGCTAGAGGAACTCAAATAGGCTTTTTCTCTGAGGCGCCCCTGTAGCTTCCAAGTGGGGGGAGTGGCTGGATTCCCCAAGGCGCAGGCGGGGCTCCTTACAGCAGATGGTGGATGTGCCTGTGGGTGTGCCACGGGTGGGCATGGGGGTAGGGGGAGCGATCCCTGATGCGGGGCCTGGGGAGATATAGGCCTCCCCCATCATGAGGCCCCCTGGCAGCTCCACAGGTGCCCAGTGTGCCTTTCAGAGCCTGGGAACTAAAAAATTCCAGATGGGGGCCACTGGGCAGTGAAATCAGTCCCTTGCTCCCGGTACCATGCCTGAAGTTCAGACCACCTGCTTTCACAACTGCTCAGGACCAGTCTGTCCCAGCTGGCCTGTCCACTCTTGGCCTCTCACGGACGCATCCCCACCCCAACCCCCACACATGCTGCTCCAGTATCACTGAGGTATGGGGAACTTCAGGAGTTAGACTTCCCAAGGAGACTGGTATCTCAGAGGCAACCGGGAGGGAACACTGGGGAGCCAAAGAAATGAATCCACCAGCAGAGATGTTTACCCAGGGCCAAGTTGAGAGTGCCCATGGCGTTGACAACAGGACCTCCTGACCTGACCGCTGAGGACAACCCACACCCCGCCCCCTCCATTCACAGAACAGCCACACCCCCCAGCTCTACGGCTGCTGTGGCAAAAATTGTCACCTGCCAGAGAAATGGGGACATTTAGTGAAGTTTTTCAAAGGCAAAATCAATAATATACCTGAGGATGTCACCCATATTTTTTAGCAGCATTTTCTAGGTAAGCTGTGTCAAAATAGAAAGGAAACGAACATAGCTCGGGGACAGGGGTGGGAGGCAGGCAGGACCACCCAGAACATGTCCTGGCTCAGTGGGCTCCATCCTCTGCCCTGCCACCGTGTCATTTCAGCTGAGTCACTTCACTTCTCCAGTTTCTTACACATACCATACACCCACCCCCTCATCTCCCCCTAGGTGCCCTCCACCGCCCTGTTCTCATGTGCTGTGGTGAACACAATAGAACGACAATGTGGAAATATTCTGCAGACGCAGCTGAGCTGCTTCACCCAGGCAGGGCAGTGGCCAGTGTGGTGATCACACCACCCTGTGAGGACCATGGACTCTGGACCCTAACAAAGGCCTGGGCCGCCCACCACCAAGGCATCCAGGAGAACAGCTGGCTCATGGCTCCAGAGTGGGTAGAGGAGAGACTAGCTCAGCCACACCTTGGCCTGGCCCTGCACTGCATTCACCCTGGGCACACTGGATGGACGAACATCACCCCATGGGCCTCCCCTGGGCAGCTCTAACCGCTTCTCCCACCGTCTGGCTCCTCCTGCTCTGGGCTGCATCCCCAGGACTTCCTCATTCGGCTGGGCAACCATTTCCACCTTGGCAAGCCCCTCTCACTCTCCCCAGGATTGAACAGTAGTCTCTAACACCTCTCCAAAACACTTTGTGCTGACCTCAGATTTGCAACTTAGCACACTTTTGTTTTCCCCACCAGGTTATGAACTTCAAAGAGCAGACACTCTTTGTAGCATCTCTGTATCCCAAGTGTCAGCATATAACAGGTCCTCTGTCCATGTCTGTTGCATAAACGAATGCACATCTGCAAGTTACATCTGGAGGGAAGAGATGGCCCCATAGCCAGCCAGTGCACTAATGCAACGTAAGGAATGAAGAGATGCAGGCAAAGCTACGGCTCCAACCCCTGCTCTGAGGGCTGAGAGGCACTGCAGAGGCCCAGATGAAGATGTGGGGCTCTGGGTATGAGGTCTCATCTGCTCCAAAGTTCTCTTTCCTTGGAATTAAAACCCAGGACATGACCTATTACATCAGTTCAGCCAAACCCTTAAACTTGTGGCAGGCCTACTTAATACTGCGGATGACTAATTTTTTATGGGGACTGAGCTAAACAGTGGAAAACACTTCTCATTTTTTCCCACAGGCCCAAACATGCTCTGCAAATAGCCACACATGGAGTTTATTAAAATAATGATAACAGCTACCATTTATTGAGTGCTTGCTGTGTGCCGGGCACTATACTATATGCTTTACATAGGTTACTTGCCCAAGGTCCTATAGCTTAAATGGCAAATCCAGAATTTAATCCCAGAACTATCTGACTCTATCCACTCTTCCCAATGAAAAAAAAAAAAAAGCTATTTCTAGATTTGGGCTTAGAGGTTAGGGGGAAGAAAGGAGAAAGGTGAGGGGAAGAGACAATGTTTCTAGCTTCTTGATCTAGCTTCTCATCAATAGGAGCATCATTGCTAGGGGTGTACTGTCCCATAGCCACAGGTGGCTACTTAAATTAATTAAATTTAAATAAAAGTTAAAATTCAGTTCCTCAGCCACAACAGCCACATTTTAAGTGCTTAACAGCCACATGTGGCTAGTGGCTATGGTATTGGACAGTACAGGTATAGAACATTTTCATCACCACAAACAGTTCTCTGTTGGATAGCGCTGGTGTAGGACACCTTCCCCTCCAAATCCGAGCAACCAAGAGCATTCTCTCTTCAGCCTAAGGGATAGCCTAAGGGATACCATTCACTTCCCTCTCTTCACAGCCTCTGCCATGATCCAGGAAGAGAGCAGTGATATGTGAGAACATACTATTTTTGGCCCCAACACTTCTCCTGCCAAAAGGTCAAAGATATTTCTTTACAAAACTCAAACCACTTTAAGAAGATAATAAAAGGTTTCAGAAGCATCTCCCTTGCCTGCCAGTTCTCTCTGCTAAGTCCCTGCTGAGCTGTCTCTTTGGGTCAGTGCATTCTCTCACTTCTGCAGGCCACTCCGCATCAGGCTGCTCCCCACGGCAGCTGAGCCCAGCAACTCCTGCAGCTGGGTGGTGGGCTGCCAAGCCCTCCCAAGGAGGCTGACTGCCTTGCTGGCAACTTGAATCTTATGTGGCTTGATGCTGTGGTTTCAATGTGTGTCCCTGCCAAAGCTCATGTTGGAACTTAATCCTCAATAAGGTATTTGAAAGGCAAGGCCTTTAAGAGATGATTGGATCATGAGGACTATGCTGTCATGGATTCATCCATTCATAGATTAATGGGTTAATAGTTTAATGGGTTATCAGGGTGTAGACTGGGGGCTTTATAAGGAGAGGAAGAAAGCATATGGGCACATTTTTCCTCAGTCTCTTGCCCTGTGACACCCTGCATCACTACAGGACTCCCCACCAAGAAGCCCTCACCAGATGTGCTCCCTGGACCTTGGACTTCACAACCTCCAAAACTGTAAGGAATTAATTCTGTTTTCTATAAATTACCCAATTTCAGGTATTGTTATCAGTGACAGAAAATGGACTAATACACTTGCCAAATGACAACCATTTTCCAAGTATCTGAGTTATTTTTCTTAGCTCCCAGCCTGCTCCTAAGAAAGGAACACAAGGTCGATGAAGGCAGTCCCAGGAACCCCAGCTCCACCAAGCTCATCTGGCTTGACCAAGGGTCCCCACAGTAGACCTGCACTTACCTGGCTGAGGACAGGATATAAATCCTTTAAGAACTTGATTTATTTGCTCATAGCTGCTTTTTGTTACCCTATGCAACCCCTTATTCTCAGCATGCTTCGGAGTATTTTGGATTGTAAACCACTAGGATAGCAACTCTGACCTTATCGTTGATTTTATGACACGCCTCTTCCAAAATATACTCTGACCCAGTTTTATCATTTTAAAATGAAAGGGAATGAAAATTGAAGTTGATAATGCCACACCACCCTTGGAGAAGGTTGCAATGGTGGCAAAGGAAACAGCTTAGGCTAACAGGAGGCCTGGGACCTGCCATCAATTAGCAACATTACCTGGTGAACAAGTCACACTTTCCCAACACCCTTTTCAAACTGTGCATCAAATGGTGATATCGCTGCCCTGCCTAAATCACTGACTCATGGTGAAACTAAATGAGATAATAAATAAGAAAGCCTTGCTAAGAGAGCTAGGACTGGGAATGATTTGTTCAAGAGCTGACCATACAGATTGTTCCAAGCCATGTGTGTAAAGTGATTTTCCATGAAGGTCCATGAGCTCTTCCAGGGTAGGAACTGTGTCTTATTCATTGAAGCATCCCAGAAGTCTAGCATGATTCCTGGCACACAGTAGGTTTGTTGAGTGAACCAGTGCTGTGCCATCCCCTGACCTGGTCAATGGGGCATACACCTCAGTAAGTCTTTGCTCTGAGGGATTTGGCCCTGACCACCTATGACCCAAAACACCCATTTGTAAGAGGGTCGGTCACCTGGGAAAAGTAAACAGGCATGCTCATGAATTTGCACAGGTAGGAGGAGGGAGCTACAATTAGGCTTCATTAACCCAGATTAAAGAAATAATCAAAATGAAGCAGGTTTTCCAAAACTCACTGCCTTGGGATGTCTCATGAATTCGGTGTTGACATCTTGTTCTTAAGATAATGTATGTGGTTAGAACTGCTGATTTATTGATTTACATATAAGCTGCTGGTTCTGAATGAGACATTTAGATATCAAGAATAGCTGAGGCACGAAGCTTCTGCTTCAGGTTGCACAGACACTTCTGGCTCCCATGTTGTTATCAGTAACCAATGACTGTGACTCTTGTGTTCCATGAGAAAAGGAAAACTGTACTTGGAGCTCTGCCCCTCCCTTTTGAGACTCCTTTATAAAATGCCTTTGCTTGTAGAAGACTTCAGAGCACTTCCCAACTCTGTCGGCTTGTGTTTCCCAGGTCACCCTCAAGCTTACTTTCAAAAAACCTTTATAAAATTATTTGTGCCTCTACAGCCTTGATATTGGTCCACAACCCCAAGTCCTACCAACAGAGCTCTTTGATTGAGTTGATCATAGGCCATTTATGGAACACATATTATTGTAAAGATACTCCTGCTGGACTGATCTTTTCTGTACCTGCCTGCACTACCCCCTCAGGCACCTGACTCTACAGGGCTGCAGTGTTTCTGCAGGTCCGCCCTTGCAGGCAGTGGCTCTCTATCCCAGGAATGAACGATGGTACTTGGGGATGCCTTCCTGGAGTAGGTGGATTTGCTCGAATTGGTTTCAGGACTTGCTAAGTGGCAACAAGGAAGAAACAAATGACTCCAGAGCCTCCCCAATGGTTAAAGAAGGTTTTGATGAGATGCAGGGCATTCAGACTCCCGGGGTACGGCAGGCTGGGGGAGGAGTGGCAGGAGAGGAGCAGGGCATGAGGGGACAGGAGTGCCCAAGGCTAGTGTGGGTCACAGAGGGTACCCAGGAAAACCCTTCTGGTCTGGTTTCCTGTTGGTCCTGAGAGCTGAACGCCCAGGTGGGTGTTAACCCCGGTACACTGCACCCAGTGCGAGACTTCACAGAACATGGCTTGTGATTAAAGAATTGGGCCAGGAATCCACAGCCCTGGCTGAGCACTAACCATCACGGGTATGTTAACCACGTAAGCTGGAGTAGCCCTCCTTGTCCTCATCACCTCCATGTCTTTTTGTCACACAACAACAACTAGGGCTTTTCCCAGATTAAGAGAATTAAAGAGGGGTGACCAGAAGCCAGGTTGAACCACAGCAGCTCCCAGAGAAGGTAACTCTTCTGTGTGTTAAGAGAGGGATCCGGGCCCCGGGGAAGCCAGTGGGTGCAGTTCTTCCTCCTCCAGAGCCATGCTGGGATCCCCTCCTTCCTCCCGCCTCCTAGCTATCCAGCCCTGGCACACCAGCACCGACCCCCATCCTCGGCAATTCCCTCCTCCGAGGTTACAGCCGGGTTCTTCTGTCAGCACCAGGGCCTCAGCCAACCCTGTTTTTTGGAAGGACACGAGAGGCAACCTCTGGGGGGCTAGAGACCGAGGTGGGTATGTGTGAAGAAACCCTAAATTGACTCGAAGGAGAGGGAAAGAGAAAACTGTCCTCCACCTGCCACCCCCACCCCCAGCAAGAACTGGCGACGGGAGTTGCTGTGCTCCTGGCAAAAGCTCCCCGTCCTGGTCCTGGGGCAAACGGATCCCTCAGAGCATAGACAGACTGGGCTTCAGCAAGGATGGGCCAGAAAGGACAACGAGACCATGTGGAAGATTCAATCTTTCATTTTCTTTTCTGCAACACTGGGATTGATAAGGATCCAAGCCAGTCGAGTCAGCCCACTTCGGGTGCACCCCAGGCCAGTGAGTAGGAGCAGCACACTTGGCTCTTTCCTTCTGCAGCCACCTCCCCAAGCGACCAGACCTCAGCTGAGACCACCCGCTTGTGCCCAGGCCCTAACCATCACACACATACCCGTTCTAGGATCACACCTGCCACACACAGCAGCCTGGGCAGTGGAGTACTCAGGGTTGGAGGACCATCAAACCATTCATTTCTTCCAAAAATACAAATTGAAAGGCCATGAAGTGCTGGCACTGTCCCTGGTGCTGGGGATACACTTGCACCTCCCTGGACACAGCCTCTGGCTTCCATCCTCAGTTATCTGTGAGTCTGCTGTGACTCTACCATAGGGACAGCCCATGGCCATCCTGCAGCCTGAGTGTGACAGGCTGGTACTGCAGCTGACCAGTCCAGACCTGGGCCATTCCACACCAGGAGCCTCTCCCAGAGTCCCCAACAGCTCCCTCACTCCATGCCTGAGGCCTGGAGTCCCACCTCTCAGGATGTATAAACACGGTACCCTGCCATCACTGACACATCCAAGCTCCGGGGTGAGGATGTCGATCTTATCTCCTCCGTCCATCCCCTTAGCACGACCTGCGCCCTTTTCTGGGCACCCTTTGGGATGTTTCTGGAATTCTGTTCTCAGGCCTTCAGAGCCTTAAGGAAACCGCCTTTTGATGCGATCTCACCCAGGGAAAGGAGGGTCTAAGAGCCAGCGTTCCTGGGCATCCCCATTCCCTACACGCACCACGCAAACATCACCCACCACCACCATGGGTCTGCGTGGGTCCTAGTGCACTAGAGCGCCCCCTCCTTGGGGCTAGGCGCCAGGGCCCCTCGGTGCACGCGCTGGTGCTTGAGCAGGTGCTGCTTCTGGCTGAAGCCGCGGCCACAGGCGGCGCACAGGTAGGGCCGCTCGCCGGTGTGGTTGCGGCGGTGCCGCGTGAGGTTGGGCTTCTGGCTGAAGCGGCGGCCGCACTCGGGGCACGCGTACGGCCGCTCGCCCGTGTGGATGCGCTGGTGGATGGTGAGCGCGGACCACCACGAGAAGCTCTTGCCGCACTCGTTGCAGATGAACTGGCGCGGCTCGCCCGGCCCGGCTAGGCCCCCGCGCCCCCGGCCCCACAGCACGCCCCCC
>NW_007729509.1:55638-63263 GCF_000696425.1 Galeopterus variegatus
CGGTCCCGGGCGTGCGCGCGCTGGTGGATGCGGAGGCCCACCTGGTGGCGGAAGCAGCGCTCGCACTCTGGGCACGAGTGGGTGGCGGGCCGGGCGTGGGTCCTCTGGTGCTTGAGCAGGTGCTGCTTCTGGCTGAAGCGCCTCGCGCACTCGGGGCAGCAGAAGGGCCGCTCGCCAGTGTGGTGCCGCTGGTGGCGCGCCAGGTTCGGCTTCTGGCTGAAGCTCTTGCCGCACTTGCCGCAGAGGTATGGCTTCTCCCCAGTGTGGGTGCGCTGGTGGATCTTCAGGGACGACCACCAGCTGAACCTCTTCCCGCAGTCCAGACACGCAAAGTGGCCCTCGCCGGCCGAAAACGCAGGACTCAGGGGGCCGGGGACTGCCCCGGGAGCCCGGCCAGCCAGTCCCCCATCCTGCTCAGTGGGAGGGGCCCACCTTGGACCCCCGGTGTCCTCCTGTGCTGCCAAGGCTCGAGGCCGCCCTATGGTCTGGCATGGCGGGAGGCCCCGGCGCTGCTGGAAAATGTTCTCTTTATCTCTCACCGAGAGCACGGCCTGCGGCACCTGTGTCTGCAGCAGCCACTCCGACTTCTCCTGCTTGATCTTCATCACCAGCCCATCTCCTGCCAGAGGCAAAGGGGAGAAAGGATCGGGACAGGTCACTCGCTGCTGGGCTGCTCGGTGGGATGGAGGGAAACAGCGGGAGAGACCGGAAGGAAGGAGTGTGGGGACAGCAGAGGAGAGCTGAAATCAGGCAGGAGGAAAGAACGCAGAAGGGAAAGATTTGAAAACCGACGGAAGAAAACCGAGAAAGAAAGGAAAGTAGGGGGGAGGCAAGAAGGGCAATACGGCAGGCTGAGGTGTGGAGAAAAGAAGGAAAAAATACAAGAAAGGCAAGTGAATCGCTGGGGTGCCATGTACCTGGGATTCCCCGCGCATGGGCTATGCTGCCTTCTCGACCCTAAGGCCCAAGAGATGCAGGGCAGGTTAAAGAAACCGGTCCAGTGAAATCTCCTGACCCAGGGAGCAAAGAGAAAACGGCCACATTTCAAAGCAGACGGTTTTCTTTCTAAAAGGGTGGATGTGCTGGAAGCTTTCTAAGCGAGGGTGTGCCGAGTCCCTCCCCTGGCTGGGCCCCTGCTTCAGAGCAGCAGCTGTGGTCATGAACACCTCACCTGCTGGGATCTCAGCTGCTTGGCAGCCTCACTTTTCCTCCACAAAACCAAGAACAAGAAAGTAGTAGAAAGGCCTCAGCACTCAAATAGGTGATGCCTTGCCTTTGCATTAATCCTAATCCAGTTTATTCACGAGTGTCCCCCCCCCCCACTGCTCCCAACCCACACCTGACCCTGAGCACAAGTCTACAGAGGCTTTCCTAGCTCATGGGTGTAAGAAGCTGTAATGGAAAACATCTGCTATAGACACTAAAGAATACAAACGATACGATTCCATTATATGAAGATCAAAAGCTGGCAAGACTAAGCCATGAGTTAGAAGTCACAACAATGGCCCCATTATAGTGGGTGTGGTGGTTGGCAGGAGGCATGGGCTCTGAGGTTCCCTCATGGCAATGTTCCCTCTTGATGTGGGTGCTGGTCACAGGAACATGTTCACTTTACATAAATTTATAGAGCTTGTGATCTGTGCACCATTCTGTATGTGTGTTATATTTCAATAAAAAGTTTACATTAAATAAAAGTAGGTGGAATGAAACAGTTGTGAACAAAGAAGAGAGAGAATCTCTTGACAACAGATGTCAGCATTACGGACAACAAAATAAACCTAAAGGAAGTAGAAGGAAGGTAATAAAGGTAAAAACAGACATTATAGATAAACGGAACATATAGATACAAAAAGGATTTTAAAAATCCTACATTAGAGACTTTATATCAATAAATTTTTTAAATGGTATAAAATAGGTGCTTTTGTGAGAAAATATAAATTAAAACTGACTCAAAAGTAGGTACAAAAGCCGATCATTTAAACAATTAGAAGAGACTGAAAAGCCAAAGTTCCACCTCGGAAATGGGTAACAGGCCACATAACCACACTAACATAAGCAGGTCCTACTAACACTTCAAGGGAAGGATCGTTCCCAACTTACCTAAACTGTGACAGCGAATGGGAAGAGAGAGGGGGAGGGAGGGAAGAAGCCTGCAAGGCTTGCATAACTCCAGCATAAAAACAAAATAAGAATGGAGGTAAGCAGGGAATAATAGGTTTATTGTTCTTTGAACACAGGCACAAACATCAGCAAAGAAAGTTCAGTGGTATTAAAATAATAACTTATCATGGTCTCGCTGGGATTTCCCCAGGAAAGCAAAGATGGCTTGATATAATTCATGATATTACCTTATTAAAAGTAAAAACCTCATACCATCTCAACAGATTTTTAAAAGTCACATGATAAAATTCAACAGCATTTCTGGAGGGGGGGAGGGAGTAGGAAGGAAGGAAGGAAGGTAGGTCTTAGCAAACTATATAATACAAGGAAATATCCTTAAATTGACAAAGGATGTATACTAGAAATGACAGCAAATATTAGAACCAAAGGCAAAAGATTAGAAGCCCATTAGAGCTAGGAACAAAAGGAGGATGCTCACTGTCACTGACACTATTCAACTTCGTGCTTGAGGAACTAAACAAAGCATGGGGGGGGAAAGACAGCAATATACAAATATGGGAAAGGAAGAGAAAGCTCATTTGCTTATGATTATTAACCTGGAATGTGTAAGATAATCTATCGATAAACAGAAATGAGTTATATGCAAAATTGACAGGTACAAAAACATGCAAAAATTAATTTTTTAAAATGGCAATAAAAGCTATAAAATAACAGAATATACCTAATAAACATGGAAAATTTATATAAAGAAAAGTATTAAGCTTCGCACAGTGGCAGTATCATAGCCAATGACGTTTATCCAAGGCATGATTATTAAAAAATAAAATTTAAAAATAAAGAAAACTATTTAACTTTACTAAAAGGATAAAGAAAACCTCAATAAAAAGACAGATACATCATATTTCCAGATGAGAAGGCAGGAAGTTCTTCACTCTAAAATAATGTTTAAATTCAGTGTAATCCTACTTAAGTAAATTATAAAATTTATGATGTACATAATTGCCAAAATAAAAAAAAATCCTAAAAATGAACAAGGAAGAATTGGGTTTTTACAACATTAAAAGTTAAAATGCGCCGGCCCGTTGGCGCACTGGAGAGTGCACCGCTTGGGAGTGCGGCAGCGCTCCCGCCGAGGGTTCGGATCCCATGTGGAGACCGGTTCCCACTCACTGGTTGAGCGGGGTGCGGGTGCAACACCGAGGGTTGCGATCCTGTTACCGGTCAGTAAAAAAAAAAGACAAAAAAGGAAAAAAAAAAAAGTTAAAATGCTACCACTACAAACATATTAAAATGGCTAAAATCCTAACTGACAACATCAAATGTTGACAAGGATGTGGAGCAACAGGAACTCTCATTTATTGCTGGTGGGATGCAAAATAGTACAGCCATTCTGGAAGACTGTTTGGCAGTTTCTTACAAAGCTAAGAGTAAAAACTTATGTTTACACAAAAACCTTCACACAAATGTTTATAGCTTTATTCATAACTGCCAAAACTTGGAAGCCACCAAGGTGTCCTTCAGTAGGTGAGTGGATGAACAAGCTATGGTGCATCCATAAAATGGAATAGTATTTGGTGATAAAAAGGAATGTGCTACCAAGTTACAAAACACCACTGCTGTCATGGTGGATACAAGACATTATGCTTTTGTCAAAATCCACAGAATTTACAACACCAAGAGTGAGTTCTAGTGTAAACTATGACTTTAGTTAATCATGTATCAATATTGGTTCATCAATTCTAACAAATGTACCACACTGATGCAAAATGTTAATAGTAGGAGAAACTGGGGGTGGGGTACAGGGAAACTCTACCTTCTTTGCAATTTTTCTATAAACCTAAAACTGCCTTAAAAAATAAAGTTCAGGGCCGGCCCGGTGGCACACTGGATAGTGCGCCGCTTGGGAAGCGCGGCGGGGCTCCCGCCCGAGGGTTCGGATCCCACACACAGACCGGCTCCCGCTCACTGGCTGAGCGAGGCGCGGGAGCAACACCGAGGCTTGTGATCCCGTTGCCGGTCCCCGGTCCGGTACGGGGGCAACACTGAGGGTTGCGATCCGTTGCCGGACACGGAAAAAAGACAAAAAAAAGAAAAAATAAAAAAATAAAAAAAATAAAGTTCATTAAAGAAAAAACAAAAAACCATTGAATAATGCAGTTGTCATTGGTGTAGCTGCCCCATGGTGAAACTGGTAAGGTGAGGCTGTAAGTCAGATTCCCGTCCACCAAAAAAAACCAAAAACCTAAATACAATCATTAGAATGGTGTAGAATACACATGATAGACAAACAGATCAATGGAAGAAAACAGATGATATATGATACAAAATGACTTTCCAAGTCAATGATAAAAGGCTGGCCTATTTGCATCAGTAGAACTCCCTGTCTTTTAGGGAAAAAGATTTAGAACTCCCTGTCTTTTAGGGAAAAATATTTAAGTTAGATTCCTAGTGCATACTGTTTATAAGAATCAGTTCCAGATGAATTTAGGTGCTGGTTTAAAAAAAGAAAAAACAAGTATTAGAAGTATTAGAAGAATTAGGACAATTAGAGGTAATTAAAAGCTTTCTTAAACAGGATACAAAACATAAAAACTAAATTTAAAACATCTGTATAACAACAGACACTGTAAACATAAGTCAAATAGACATGACAGTTTAGGGCAGCATATTCCATTAGAACTTTCTGCAATAGTGGAGATGTTTTACATCTGAGCTCTCTGATGCGGTAGCCTCTAGCCACATGTGGTTACTGAGCACTTGAAATATGACTAGTGTGACTGAGAAATGAAATCTTTAAATTTTATTTAAGTTCATTTAAATCTAAATTCAAAATTAGTCATATGTGGCCAGTAGCCACATACTGGACAGCACAGATCTAGGAAAAAAATACTCAGACATATAATAGATGAATGATTAATATCTAGAATATATAAAGGACTCCTGCAGATAAGAAGAAAAGAAGTTCAACCTCACTAGTCATCAGCAAAAAGCAACATAAGGGCGTAGCATCTTTTTACCCATTACAGCAAAAATGGAAAAGATCGATAACATCCGCCTTCACTGTACGCATAGAAACTACATAGGAGAACGAGTACACACATGGTTTCCTGGGGGCATGAACTGGTTCACATGTTCTGGAGGACAATTTGACAGCGCTTATTAAAATTATAAATGTGTAGAACCTTCCTCCCCTTCCAGCCAGCAATTTCACTCTAGGTGTTTACCTAAGAAAAACTTACATATGAGAGCTAAGAGGAATGTTGAAGAAGATTCACTTAAGTGCTATTTGTAATTAGCAAACAATGGAAAACAACCTAATTACCCATAAATAATTGTTTAAAAAAAATCATCTCTCTCTTTATAATATGGAATACTATGCAGCAATTAAAAAGAATGGAAAAGAACTATATATGTCATGTGAAAAGATTCCCAAAACATTTTAAGAGAAAACAAAAGCCAAGTTGAAGAATGATATGAATCCTCTAATCAAATTTATGAAAAATAAAACTATATGTCTCTATGTACACATGTACATATGATCTAGGAAGATTCACACCAACCCAAAGACGGTGGTCACCCTGCGGGTGAGATGGACGACAGTAGGACTGGATGGAGAGGTAAAAGGGGACCTTCACTTTATCTATGTTATTTGAATTCGTATAAGAATATTCAAATATTGTAATTTTTAAATCCTTAATATCTTCCAAGAAATAAAGAAAAAAACTCACTTCTAATCTAGCAGCCTTTAGTTCTAGGGCCAAAGAGCTCTGCTCCACTCCATAGCCTCAGTGGCCATTGTGGTGGCCATCACAAGGGTGGAGGATCTCGGAAAGTGCCTTTAAGGGGCCAGTTTTCCTCCTTGCCAAACAAGTCCATATTGTCTTTCCAGGTGCTTGGTTATGAGAAATCATTTTAGTAAGAGTAATAATTTGAAAACAAAAGTGGAGATTTAAATGATATATTGGCAGGAATTGAATACCCAAGTGTAATGAGTTTAATTGGTGATGAGTATTTCTTCGGCTGTGCTGAAATGTTGGCTAACAGAAGCATTTAACAGCACTAGGTGTCCAAATTGGCAGCTGGGTAGTGAACCTAAAATCTATTCAAAGGAGAAGGGCACCAGTGTCTTGCCCCACAAATCACTGCCCTGCCTGATTAAACTCAGCCTTGACATCCATCAGATGGCTGCCCTCGCCAGCCAGGAAAATGACCCTGGGCTGAAAGCCCCAGAATGCCAGAACACTTCTTCACGTCTGCCTGCTGAAGGGCACTGGGCAAAATATAAATGATTGGGTTGTGTGAGTGGCCTAAACCCAGCACACGTCCCTGGAGGTCCTGAAAGTGAGGTGGGCGTGTGTTTGAACCTCAGCCTGTCCCGGGGGCACAGTCCCTCAGGTATAATACAAAGGAAAATGGGCCACTGGCTTGCCCTTTGGAAGAGTCCTAGAACAGTGGTAATGCTCCTCAGTCATCATTAAAAAGATAAAATTTTAAATTTCAAATGGTTCAGATAAAATAAAAAGATGCTAAATGGGGACTACTGCTTAACGGATAGAGTTTCTAGGATGATGAAAAAGATCTGAAAACAGATGGTGGTGATGTTTACACAACGCTGTGAATATAATTAATGCCACTGAATTGCACACTTAAAAGTGGCTAAATGGTAAATTTTATATTATGTATATTTTGCTACAATAAAAAAAACACATAGAATAAATAAAACTTAAAGGTGCTTAAAAGAGGTAAGCTTTCAATTATCTGAAAAACATGGCCGCCAGAGTCATTCCCTAAGTCTGGCAGGCCCAGCCCAGTGCTAAGGGGCTGAGGGGAGACCCTGGCTGCAGCCCAAGGCTGGCCCCCAAGTTCCCCACATGCCTCCAGTAGTCTAGGCTGGTGTGTTTCAGACTTTTCCCCCAAACCACAGGGTTGCTGCAGACGTGGCCTAGGGAGGAAAGCGGCCCTGGCAGAGTCCACATCTCTTATCCACCAGGGTGGCCTCACAACTAGCTGCAGTCCGAATTAGGATCCACTTATGTGTTTATCTGGACAAAGGGTCCTTCTGCCAAAACATCTGGCATGGATGCTCTAGGCTCTCCTGCAACCACCGTAACATTCATGCCACTGCGTGCGGCGTGAGAAGGCCTGGCTGGCCGCCCGCAGCTTTTTGGGGAGAAAGAGGCCAGTCTGGGCAGGCCATATGGCCCCGTTCACTCAAGGGTCTGCATCGGGGTCCTCCCGAGAACAGGTGGTCTCCACACACCACACCACCCCCTCACTGAGCTTGCTGCACGTTTCTCTGTTACCCCACTGCCTGGTTTTTGCCTCCATCTGAGGTCCACTGAAATGATTTTCCTGAGAAGGTAGGAGCTCTCTCCACAGGGGCAACAGGGCAGGGGCTCTGGGGTCTATGGGGCAACTCCCAGGGAGGTAAAGAAACCCTGTGCAGAGGGGCAGGGCTCCTAGCTGGCTGGGCCTGCTCTCGGACCAACCCCCCGCACCCCCCC
>NW_007729509.1:63385-72195 GCF_000696425.1 Galeopterus variegatus
CCCCCCCCCCGCCGCAGACAGGCCCAGAGCCACATGGGGACAGGGTGTGCTGCAAAAGGGGGGGTGCTGGGGTGGGGTTTCAGCCAATGACTATACAGGAAAATTTTCCACTCGCAGCACACTTGCCTTGGAGATAGCGAAACTGACTGCTATGTTTCATCACTACTGGCTCTAAGAGGATTAGCTGATAAAGACCCTGAACTCTGAGTGACCCCAGGAAGTTTTGATGGACCGAACTGAAGACACTTCCCTGACCAACAAACCATAGGCTTGTCTTAACCAACTGTCCTACCCAGAGTGTTAGTTTTCCATGTGTACTTAGCATAACCACCATGAACTCCCTTTCTAGCACTTAGAACGCCTCTATTTCTACACAGTGTGTGTGTGTCTCCCCTTGCCTGGCAAATTAACAGACTGGGCTGTGTCATTTTTTTTAGAGTGGAACCTTCAGAGTCCTGGTCCCCACCCTGGAATTCTCCATCCTGTAAGCCACCGGCCCAGGGCAGCAGCCCACACTTGGCTCACAGTAGACAAGGGCAGGTGGGCCTGCCTCCTCCACCCTCTCTCTTACCTGGGCTGTTGCCAGCCAGGCCACTCTCCATCCCTGGAGGCCTCCCAGGGTATCAGCACAGACTGGGTCCGGGCCCTGTCATCTGTGGATGAGATGGGAGTAACAGAAAGAGAATTGGCCTGTGGGACAAGGACAAAAACTGGGTTTCCCAGACCCCCTCCCATCTCATAGAACACACTCTTTCTCAAAGAACTTTTCTATCCATGACCTTGGTTGAAATGTGGGGGGGGGGTTTAATTGCACATGTACCTGCCAGCAGGTAAAATAGGCATAATTCCCATTTTACAAAGAGGACACTGAAGCCAGAGAGAGCCCCTCTGTGATCATGCTGCTACGTGGATGCCCCAGACTTCTGCCTGGCTGTCCCCTCTGCCCCCAGATCTCTGCCTGGCTCGCCCGTTTCTTCCAGCTTTTTGCTGAAATGTCACCTTCTCAGTGTGGCCTTCCCTGGCACCTCTGCACACAGTCACAAGCCAAACTCCGCCTCACATTTCCTAACACTTTTCACCACATGACACGATCTTTACTTGTCTGTTTATTCACCACCACCACGGGGACATGAACTTTTCATGCTCACTGTTGAATCCCAGTGCTGGGAACAGAACCCGGTGAAAGAAGGCACTTAACACGCATGGCATAAACATGCTGCTCAGCTTGGAACTCAGAGACAGGGCTGCAGGCTCATTTCATCTGCCCTGGTGGTGTGGGATGTCTCTCCTAGGGTTTCGCCCACCTGTACCCCCTCAGCATGGCAGGGACTTGTGGCTGGCTGCCCCATGGAGATGAGGTTTTCCAAGCTTCAGTCAGTGCTTGCTTCTGGGCAACTCGGCTCAGTGACCCCTGCCAGGAACCCACCCTAGGCTCTGGGAGCCTTGCGCAGACCCAGGCCCCTTCCAGAGTCCACTCTGCAGGCATTACCCAGACTGGGAAACTGGACCCTGATAGGAGGGGTGGGTGGGGGTGTAAAGGTAGATACAAATCTAAAAAAAGAAAAAATCATTTCCCCTGGTGCAAAGAAAGAGACATGCCCCCCTTTTTTCAGAGCATTTTTAGAACCTTCTAATTGTAAGTTCTGTCTCTTCTTTTTCAGATGTGTATGTAAGTCTTTTTAAAAGTTAAATAAGCCTTTTGCCAGAGTTACAACACAGGAATATCTTTTGCAAGAACTTGGGAGCCATGTCTTTGAAATGTAAGTGCCAAGGAAGACAGGGCCTCTACCTCCAGTCTCCAGGGTAGAGTAGGAGCCTAACATCAGTGTGTACCTGGCTCCAAGCTGCAAACCTACCTCCTGTTATAAAAACATGAGGCTTATTTTTCCCTTGGATAAAAGCAACGAGCTAACACAGATGGTCACCTCAATTACCAGATGAATTTAGGATGAACCACGTGTGACAAAGGGTGCAACTGAGTCCTCTTACTTGAGGACTGGCTATGGTTTATCCTGAGAACTTGTATGCACCGGTTGCGTCTGCCTGGCTATGTGGGGCCTCTGTCTTTGACATCTCTTAGAGGATTGCTTGTGATATGCATCAAAGTCTGGTTTAATGCGTATTCAATTTTAAAGAACTGTTTTCTTTCTCTTTTACTTTCGTGGAGCACTGTTCTGGGTTGGCAGGAGATTTTATTTTTCATTATTTCCGCAGCAGGAGTCTATTAAGCACCCCTACTGTGATTTCTTAGAGACATTAAGACCTGCTGTGGTGCAGGAACAAGGTGGGAGGAGAGAAGAGGCAGGGAAAGGCACCGTGAGGGCCAGATGGACAGACAGACAGGGCTGGCTGCTCCTCCATCTCGCACAGCCCGCTCCCTCCCAGGCTGCTCTGTGTAGGCTTCTGCTTCCACACCTCGGGGAAATCTCTCACCAACTCCACTTACGTCCACCTAAGGAGGCTCGGAGGCCTTGCAGACAGAGAAACCGCCTCGACATGGGGACACTCAGACTGAGGGGCTCAGAGCCCGGGCCGAGTTCAGAGTGAGGACAGAGGGATGGGACGGTCTATACAACACAACTAAAGGCCCCTGAGCCAAAGCAAAGATAGTCCTACTTTATCCATTCTGCCTTCCAAGAGGTGTGAGGGACTATACGTTGTCCCAGGTGGCATAAGGGCTTCAACTCTTGGTGACCTGCCCAGAGCTGCTCCTCCCTCATGCCTAGGTACCTCTGTCCCGGGCCACAGCAGGGCTCAAGCAAAAGCAGCCTTGTGGTTTATGTAAGAACAAAAGCAGAAACAGAAGGAAGGGGACCCTCGTGGACCCAAGGGGAAGAGGTGAAGGGGGGAGACACAGAGGACAGGAATGGGGGAAGGGAGGCCATGTCTTTGGGGACCACGGGCTCGGGTGGGATGTCTGGAAAACAGCACAGCAAGTGTCCTGCAGGCAAAAAACCCCAGGAATGCCAAGCCAAGGGAAGTCCCTCTATGTGGACATTTTCCAAATCATCCATGCCAACATGCACCCCCACGCCAAGCTTCTCCCTTGTTCTGCCTCTTGCTCTGCTATGCCACATGGCCTGCCCCTCCTTACCTCACCACCTGACATGTCCCCCAGCCAACTGGATGCCCCAAACTAGGCAAGTATGCTGCCCAGCAAAACACCCAGCCAGAAAGCAGGAGTTTACAGGTGGATTTGCCACCCCTCAGCACCCACAGCGGGTCTCTGGAGGCCCGTGGTCCACCTCGCAGGGCCCCGACCAGTCTCTGACCCCCTTCCCCCTTTACTGCCCAGCAAGTTCTGTGGAGAGCAGGACACGCACAAGGGCTGAGTCTCAGAACAAGGCCCTGGTCACCGCCACCTTCCCACCGCCTGGCCCTAGGTCCGGCCCTCCCCACACTAGGCCAGGATAAGAGCCCCTCATGGGAGGGCTGCAGCCTGGCCCAGCTGCCGTGACAACTGCCGGACCACACAAAGACGGGATTGTGGCCCAGGCAGGTGGTGAGTTCTGGGGCCAGGGGAGGTAACAAAGGAGCTTTGGTTTCAGCAGAGACTCAGGGGCAGGGGGAGGGCAGGCAGCAGCCGGGCTGCGGAGAAAGGCCACAGGCCAGGTAGAGGCAGCTCAGTGCCCAGGGCTCCCCATGTGCCACCACATCCCAGGCACCTGGAACTTTCCCACCAGCGGGCTCGGCTCCCTTCAAACCCAGGGCCCCAGGTAGGGAAGTGAGAAGTGAATGGCACCTCACGAATCCTTTGTCACCAGTGGAGCAGAGACCGCCACATGCCTTCCACCAGGAGTGGGGGCTTTCTCGGGGGGCAGCTCCCCAAACCCCAGCCAAAGGCCCAGTGCCAGGCCCTTCCCAGCCAGGAAGCTCCACCAGGTCTGCACCCGGCCAGACACTGCCCACATACACCATCCACCCCTTTCCCTCCCAGGAGACCCTCGGCAGGGGACGGCTTTCCCAGCCCCCTCCCACGTCAAGCCGATGCCCCCCTACCCTTGCTTCACATATGTCCTACACCCTCCTGTCCTCCACATCCCTGCTTCACCTTCTGGGTCCACAGAGCATCCCCACCCACCCCTCATAGGCCCTTGCCTGATTGGTTGTCTCCCGTGGCTCTGCTCTCCCTGCACAACCCACCCCTCAGGTTAGCCCCCAGGGAACAGGGGCCAGCTGCCAAGTGAGCTCTTACATCGCTCTCTGGGGCAGAGGCTGTGCATCTCCCACACCCTCATTTACAGAGGGGGGGCTTCCCTGAAGCTCTTGATATTGATATGACTATGGAAAGAGGGGGTGGTCAACCAAGACTCCAAAAGGGATGGGAGAGTGCCACCACCTCTAAGCGCGGAGCAAGCATCACCCACATCATTCTTCAGCCAAGAAAAGTATGGCTCAGAAAAGTCCAGTCATTCGCTCAAAGTCACACAGCTAGTAAGTGCTAGAGCCTGGATCCAACCAGGATTCTCTTTTTCCTGGACTATGTCACCTTCTAAGAGAAGGTGTGTGATTACTCAGGAGGCACCTACAGCCGAGTCAACCTTAAACTGCAGTCTTCATTTTCAGGAGTTTGGATTCTATACTCACATATGGTTATTTAAATTTAAATAAATTAAAAATTCAGTTTTTCAATCACACTGGCCACATTTAAGTGCTTATGTGTGGCTAGTGCTACTGTTAAGCTCCTGAAGAAGGCAGGGACCTTGGCCTGTCCAGCCCCTGATATGCAGAAGGTGCTCAATATATACAAGGGTACTTCAAAAAGTTCATGGAAAGATTCTTATTATCTTTCAATTCCATTTTCCCACAAACTTTCTGCAGTACCCACATACTGAATGAATGAATGAAATGGAGGACTCTGAAGAGGTGGCTCCTCTGGCCCAGTTTTTTGTCACTAACAACAAATCCCTCAGGTTGAGCCAATGTTGTCCTCTGCCTGGGAAACCCATTTCAGCTAATAGCAGTGGATGTTTTCATTTTAAATATATAATTATAGGCACACATGAAACTGGTACAAACACTAAATACACACACACAAACACACCCAGACACAATCATCTCTAAACACAGCTAAGTAAACAAAAGTTCAAAGATGCAAAATTACAGAGATACTCGGATGAGAACACCTTCAAAACTGCATATGCAAATACAGAGAAAGTGAGATATTTTTAAAAACTCACAGGCACACCTACAGATCCAGACACAACTGTGCCAGCATGAACCATGTCAGCACAAATCACTACAGAAATCACTACAGCACACTCTTGAAGACAAAAATGCAACTCCATTCCTCCCACAAGTGTCCTTGCACATTCATGGCCACCCCAACCCGCCCACTTGCTCCCAGGAACAAAACTCATGGAGGCAGGAATGGAAGCAATGCATCCCAGTATGTCACGAGCAGTCACCTGCTGGGTTACCTGTGCTGGGGAAGGGCCGCACAGGCTAGCCGGAGCTACAGCTGGCTGGGGAGAAGCTGGAGTGGAACAGAAAGCCCTAGAAAGACAACTAGGCTGTGTCCTGCAGGCCCAGTAAGGCATGAGACCCTCGCGGGGTCTGGTCCACTGGGAGGTAGCATGCCCTTCCCCCCTCAGCCAGCTTTAGGCAACCCTGAGCCGCCACAGCGCTGGCTCCCAGCCCAAGTCTCCCCTTGAAGCCATTGCCAAGGCTAGCAGGAGGTCTCCTTTGCAAGGCTGCCCTTCCCAGTCCATCCCCTCAAGACCACAGGCCCACACCTTGGGCCCACATCACAACCTGGACTGGGCCTCGGGAGCCCTGAGTCCCAGCCCACCAGTCACTAACCCGCTGCTTGTCCCTGGCAAGTCACTTCAGTGCTCTTGGCCTCAGGTTCCTCATGGTGAAGGTGACTGAAAATACCTGCTCCATGGGTTTGTTAGGGGCATTGAATGAGGCAAGCCTGTGGAAATGGTACTCTTGTGAACCGCATAAGCCAGGCAGTGTCTTCTCTCTCCCATCACACCCCACACCCACACTTTACAAGACTCTCTGCAAATGTCCCTGCTGCCACTCACGCTTCCTAACCATTATTCCTTCCACGTGCCCCAGAGTCTCCAGAGACCCCAGCGCCACACAGTAAGTAACCCCACACGCTGCTTGGCTTGGCCATGGGACAGAAGACAAAGTTTTGAGGCAGTTTTCTCTCTCTGTCGGCACCCTGCAGACCCTCCACTGACAGGTCCCGGCCCAGACCAGGTGGGCATCCCCTCCCCCACATCCCTGTGTCAGGCACGCCCTCCCCCACCACCCACCTGCTCCTCTCCAACTTACCCGTCTGCACCAGGCCACCCCCACTGTCGCCTTTGTTCCACGCCCCGCCCCTTCCCACTCCACCATCTTCAGGCTTCAGTCTCCCCAACACTCTGAGCCTCCACCTCAGGAAAGGGGGAGGGAGCCAAGGGAACAGGCAGGTCCCTCAGAAAGACTGGCTGTAGTGCAAAAAGCCACTGAAAGGTCCAGGACTGGGACTGGGTTTGCTTCTGGTTAGTCATGTGACCCAAACAAGCCACTTTCCTTCTCTGGGCCTCAGTTTCTCCAGCTGCAAATGGAAATAACCATGCTTGCTCCTGTGTACAGAACTGTTATATCAAGGGGGGATGTGGAGGGAGGAGGGGAGACAGTATGAAGGATTCTGGAAAACATTCACAAGCTGCAATACGAATTCTTTTTAAATCTCAGCTACGGCCATCCCCCCTCCCCACTCTCCACATTATGAGAACTGAGCCCCAGGGCTGCCTGGGTACAAGCCACAGGCTGGCTTTAGCAGCTTCAGTTTGCATCACCAGCACGCCCTAGGGACCCTGCCCGGGTGGACTGCCTTATCCTGCTGTGCCTGCCCACCTCCCAGAGGTCGCCAATTTGACCCCAACCTAGATCCTGAGCACTTCCTTCCAGGATTTCTGCCTCCACCTGTCCAACATGCACATCCTTGCTGGGCCTGTCCACCCCCACCTCCCCTGCCCTGCCCATCCCACAGCCTCTGCTTACCCACCTCCCTTTACAGCAGACAGCTGCACTCACATCCCCGGCCCCAAGTCTAACACTTAGGAGCCTGCCAGGGTCTAGGGGAACACTGTGACCTGATCTAAAGGCAAGGGACAAAATCAACGGCTAACAACCCTTTCAACAGGTTCCCGTTTTAATTCATAAACACTTTTCCACCCCTTGCTGCATTCAAAGGACCTTGGGAGAGGGAAGGAGTGTTTCTGCCTTGAGGGATAAGGAAAGTAAGGCCCAGAAAGGTTATACTCTCTGCCTCAAAGCAGGTCTCCTTCTGCACACCTGGATGGAGCTCTTCCCTCCAGGCCACCACAGCCTTCAATTCCTCAGCCTAACTCTCACCAGGGAGTAGGCCCATCCACCAGCCCACCTCCAACAAGCTCTACCCTTTACCTCTCTGCATCCGTTGTCTCGCCAGGGGGGTGGTGGGCCTTCACTGGGCTTCTCAAAACCTCCACACCTTTCCTACCACACAGCACAAGCACCCTCTCCACCAGCCTATTTTTAATACCTCCAAGATCTCCTGCACTGCCTGAGTTCAGACCTCACTACCCCCCGGACGGCTTCGACAGTTTTACAGTTTATCCTCCTCCCTCCAATCCATCTGCCACCTAGAACCCAAAACAAGTTTTCTAAAATTTAAATTTGGACATGTTACTACTTTCCTTAAAACACTTGAGTGGCTCCCCCCACACTTTCAGATTCAGCTAAAACTTTCCTGGCGAGGCCATTCAAAATCAGGCCTCTACTCACCTCTCTCCACTGTACCAAACACACCCAATCTTTCAATATTCCAGTTCCTGAACTTGCCACATCCTCACTTGCCTGCAAGCCCATGACCAGTCTTGGAATGCCCTCACCCGACTCTTCCTTTCCCAGCCCAGATCAGGGATCAGTTTGCTCAGAAAGCCTTTCTGGATACACCAGGTCAAGGACCTTTCTCTATTTAACCTGTGCACCCACCCAGTATCTTCTACCTATAGACATCAACACAACAAGACTGCACCCATCTTAACACGGGGTGCTTCTCTCTCCCCAGCACCCAGTACAGGCCCCGCACACTGTAAACCATTAACAAAACTGTAATAAGGGAATATTTAAATAAAAAAGTTCAATCCAAAACAGATTAGATGCACAGAACTGTGGAACCTTAGAGCTGAAAGGAGACAAATGACATCTAAACTCTTCATTTTACAGATGAACCACAAGGACCCCAAATTAACAGTTTACTGTGGACCTGGACTGTCACTAGGCCCCCAACCTCTGGAGCTCTGACCACACCCAACCCAGCTTCACCACCCAAGACCCTCTCCAGGCTCCATCTCGCCCAAAGGCCTGAAGGAGGCAGCTTCTCTACATCCTCCAGCTTCCCAGAGGAAGAAGTCCCTCGGCCCACCCCACCCGCACCGAGGTCCTGCTGCTGTCGCCCATTTTCCTGGAATGGAGGTTTCGGGAACACCCCCCACCACACACGCGCGCGCTTCCAACTTCTGCGGTGCTTCCCTCTCACTCTTCTCCTCCCCCAGGCCTTCTCCCCCACCATTTAATCGCACATTTATTGAGCACCTACTATGTGTCACTCTGCGGCGAGCACTGGGGTTCCTGCCCCCAGAAGCTGGTCTACGGGGAGGCGGCCACAGACGGGGAACTAAGAACAACGGGACGGCCCAAAAGGGGACGCGCGCGGGCGACCCTCCGCTCACCCCCCGGTCCTCCCTCCCGTCCTCGCGGGCCTCCCGCCTGACCTCGCTGCCGTCCCACCCCGGGCCTGGGTCCCATTCTGCTGTACGGCC
>NW_007729509.1:72695-83464 GCF_000696425.1 Galeopterus variegatus
TGGCGCGCGGGAGACGCGCGCGGTTAACTAGTCCGCCGCCGGCCGCCGGTCGAGGCCGGGCTCCTCTGCCGCCGGGCCCTTCCCAGACCCGGGCTCCCAGTGTGTGCACGCGCCGCTTCCCGCACACACCGGTTGTAACGCCCTGCACTCGGAGCGCACGGCCCAGTTCAGTCGTTAGCACGCAGTGTCCGCCGCGTGCCGCCCCTGTCTCGGTGCGGGGCATCCGGCGGGACGAGACCCCCATCCCCGCTCCGAGGCCCGCCCTGGGGCGCACGCCCAGCATGGCGGCGGTCCTTTCTCCTGCGTCCCTGAAAGCTGCGGCGCCGAGCGGAGCAGATGCGGCGGGGTGCGTGTGCGCGTGCAGCAGCGGGGGTCGCCCTGCCTCCCCCTCGGCGCCCGCTCCGCGACAGGCCCACTGCGGGTGTGAGACAAGCGATGCGTAGGGTTCTGCACGAGAGCCCTTAGAATTCACGGCATCAGCCCCTCGTCTTCCAGCCGCGGAAGCGGGGTCTGCGGAGCACAGCTGCTAAGTGGAGCAGGGCTCGGAGGACGGGAGTCCTCTCCCGGCTGCGGACCTGGTCCGGCCCGCCGGCGGGGATCTTCGGTTACCACAGACCTTCGGGAAAATGTATTTTCTCATCCACCCGACTGGAAGGAAATTCCACACACTTCTGCCTCCAAGGGGGCACAGCGGGGTCAACTCCCGCTGGCAGGATTTTCTCTAGAGCTGCTTAGAAACTGTCTTTGGGACACGACGGTGATACCAACAAGCTTGGCCTCTCTGAGACTTTGCAAACTCACTGCTCAGCAGGTGGACGTCATTTTACTTAATCAGTCAACAGCTGGTTAAGCATTTGCCCTAGGCCCCGCTGCTGCTTAGCCTCAGTAACGTGCTAGAAGCTGGGGACCCAGATTCTGTCCATTTTGCCACTATCTTCGTGTGCAGTTTTTACAAAAGATACTTCTCCATCTCTGGACTTTGACTTATTTATCTGTAAAACAGAGTTAATAATTTTCTAGCTGCCTACATGTCTTCCTGGATTTTTACAGTTACACTTGATTATGTTGTCCATAGAAGCATTTTAAAAACCCTACACACCTACACAGAGGCCACATACAATTAGCCTTCAACTCTTTAGAGTCTCATTCACCTTTGTATTTTCTAGAATATCTAGAGTAGGCTCTACAAATGCTTGTGGAATTCATTCCTGTTTCAGGGACCAGATCTGCCACTGGCTACAAGTGTGACCCTGGTGAAACCAACAGCCATAGATTTTATTTGGTTTTAACTTTTAGAGAATCAAATATTTATTTTGCTCAGTTTAATAGCCGATAGCCATTATGGCAGTTAAGCCCATAGACTTTAGTAAATAAGTATGAGAACTTGCAACAGGGAAATGATTAAGGAAGTTGCTTAAAGAACGTCCTGTTTATCTTACAGAAGAATGTAGCCAGTTAAGCATAAAGTAATAATAGTTTAAACAATAGTCAGTAGTGATTTAGAATCACAAGATGCTTCTGCTTTTTGCTTTGGAAGTGATAGCATGATGTACAGATTCAAGTTGTTTTACAGATTCTTGAGGTTGAGGATAAAACAGACCACCCTACCACAGTCACGTAGACCACCCAACTTCAGGCAGGATGACACCAAGGACAGAAATATATCAGATTAAAGAAACTGCTGAAGCTTTGCACAAGAGTCAACCAAACAGATGTCCTCGAGCTGTTCACGAGCCCGAGACCCTTACCCTTAATTTTTGCCTTTAAAAACCCATGATTAAAAGCCAGCAGGGAGTTCGAGTTTTAAGCAATAGCTTCCCGTTCTCCTTGCATGGTGCCCTACAATAAAGCCTATACTTTTTTCACTGCAAAACTCAGTATTGTGTTTGGCTTGGCTGCACATCAGGAGGGTGGACCCTTGTTTGGTAACACTGGGAAAGTCACTTCCACTCTCTGGACCTGTTTCCTCTTCTATGGAGTGAAGAACTTCCTCCAAATTGACATCCCATGACCAAGGGTATTTCAAGGGTGGAAAGAACAAAGCACATCTGGGATCCTATTTCCATTAAGCAAAGAAAGGGGAGGCTGCATATGTATGTTTGCAAATGCTCAGGAAAAATGTCTGGGAGAATACCCCTCAAACTCTTCATGGCATAAAGAGAAAGGACTTGACAGGTTAGATGAGGGAATGAAGGACTTTCACATCAAAAAAAAAAAAAATTAATTGCTCTGTATTATTTAATCTTTTAAAAGATAATACTTTTGTAATTGTACAAGGAAAAAAAAAAAAAAAAGAAAACCAGTAGATTCTTCAGAAGAAAGGGACAGCTCCTGTCAGCAGAGTTCTGATCCCTACAACTCAGGCAGCCCTGCCCCATGACTGATGTTGGAACAAACCATGCCAAGCAAGGACTTGGCAACCACTGGGCTCCCCAAGGGGCTCCAGAAGGAACTGAGGGCAAGTCCACTCTGTCCTTGCTTTACCAGCCTCCTCAAGGCCACTTGTGTGGTGGGCCTCTCCTCACCATCCCTACCCACAAGCAGTGGGCAGCACATCACCGAGGATACCCAGTGCCTGCCTTCCCCATACCCCAGGCTATTTCCTTTAAAAACAATAACTTTTCAGAAAGGTCAGGACCCGTGGCCAGATTCCCTCTTTTCCTTATCCTTGTCCTCAATTCCCCAGTACTAACCTAGATGCCCAAGGACCTGTCCCCCACTCCATGCCCATCATCCAGACATTTACCTACTCTTTCCTGGTCATCTCCCCTTCCCTGAAGCCCTGTGCTCCCTCAGAACAGATGTGAGTGGGACTTTCTTAAGAGCGTACCCTCTGCCTCAGGCTCTTGACAGATAATTTGCTATCAACTGCACAGGTTTTCAAGTGACCCCATAACCCCACAAACCAATATGAACAGCTCTGAAGCTTTTCACTTCCATCCTACACACTTTGAGGCCCATCCACCCCCTCCCTCTTTCCCTACTCATTATTTGTGTACCTACATATATCCTCTCCAGACCCAGGCCTTAGAAGGGTGGGGACTGGGTCTTATCTTTGTAACCCTCCAGTTTACATCACAACATCAAGCACACAGTAGGCATTTAATACTTAACCAAGAGCAGCAGCATGCTTCATTCATCCAGTGAGTACATGGTGGTGGAGAGGAGCGCAGGGTTCAGGTGCCCGACAGACCCGCATCTGAATCCGCCTCTGGTGATGACCAGTTATACAACTGTGGGCAAATGTTTCCACCTATTAAAGGGGACTAAAAGTACCTACCACACAAGGATTGCCTGAGGGAATTTAGGTAAACTTCATTGCAAGGTACCACTCCCATAAGCAAAATGGGGTTATGCTTAGGCATCAGACACTGCACCAAGTGGTGGGGATCTATGCAGAAATTACTAAGACACAAAAGAGCCTCCTGATGCCTGACAAAAATAGGCACTCAGATTTGTATGAAACCAGTGCAGGGACGTGTGCATAGTGACCTGGGAAACTGCAGCAGGCCAGCATCCAACTAGCCCTTCTTTCCCTCTTGGCAACTGGCACCTGATAAGTCTGACCCAATCCCAGAGAAGGCTGACCCCCTGGCCATGGGGATTGCACCTATGTGTGTGGGATGTAAGATCTGCCTGTGCTGCTCAGAATCGCCTCTCCTCCCAGAGACTCGTTCTTCTTTGTGTGTTGAGAGCCATCCTGCTATGGGGAATGGCTTGGGAGCCTGAGGAGTGACACCCCTTGTTCACAGCTAGGCTGCAGGGGGGTCCCGTGTGTGTGGCACAATTTCCTGTTTGTTCACCTTTGGTTGCTTGACAAGGCTTCCCAGAATTAAACAGCCTAACCTTTTGTATGGCTTTGGGAGGTTCCAAGGGCCCTGGAGTTTCTCAAAGGACATGTTAAAATACATCAAAATTAACTGGTTCATTTAAAGGGCATTGTCAGTACTAAATGTGTTTTTGATGCATGTTCCTAGTATGGGTTGGTTTGATTTAATTTTGTTGTTGATCTTTCCTGTTAGTGGTGTGTGCATTGACCCATAATTTTAGAATAACTGGCTCTATAGTTGTGATCATGCTCTTGTGCGTGTGCAATGAAGTTATTGTGTTAAATTTTTATAAATCCACGTCTCCTAGGGAGACAGTGGGTCTGAGCACAGTGGCATTTACAACTAATTGATCACAACCAGTTACAGGTTTCTTTGTTCTTTCTCTACTCCCACTGCTTCATTTGACTCACCAAGAATATATCATTCCATAGTAATAATAAGAGTGACGCAGTGTACTTTTATAAACTTGAGAAGGGTCATTTAACTTTTCACCTTGTCCCCTGTGCTGTTCCCAGAGTCAGTTGGCAGAGATATGAAACGTTTTGTTACAGAGATAAATAAGTAAAATAGTATAAGAATATAAACAAGTTTTGATATTAACAGGTTTGTTTTAGGTTAGTTCATAATTTAAAATCATTTAACAGTAATAGAGATTTATTGTTATATTTTATTATATAGAATTATGATATAAGTAATATGGTTTTAGTTGGTTAAGAATTAGCATAGCTGATATAAACATAAACATTATTAAATTGTTAAACGTAAGTATAAGATTAGATAAAAATTTTAAATGTAAGTTTTCATATAAGTTAAGAAGGTTAAGTATTATAGTTCAGACTAAAAGTCTGACACTCTTTAAAGCCAAACATGCTGCTATTGTATAGTTTCCTGGCCACAAGCCACAGGCTTTGGGGTAAACTATTGATGCATGAGTAGATGTTTTTGTCAGAGCATGAGTGCCTTGGAACATTTTGACCTTTCCTTTTCAGTAGAAATGAAATAAAAAATGTTTTGATTAAAAGATAAATCATTATGTAAAAAATAAGTAAAAAGGTATAAATAAAACAAGATTCATGTGGTGGTTGTCCACATTTGCACTAGACATTTGTGGTCCATCTCTTTCTTTTGCCAACACCACACCACCTATTCAGGTCCAACGAATCCTGTGGAGCTGGACTCCAGCATTTGTGCTGTCAACCCTCCCGTGGGCCTGCTGCAGAGAGGGTCCAAGTCTAAGCAGTCTGTAACATCCATGCCCCTCAAGAAGGGCTTCTCAGTGTTCACTGGAGTTTCAGGAAGGCCAAAGAGGTGAGAAAGACCATGGTGGCCCTGGGCTCACCATAGGAGGGCGAGTGGCCAGGAACCAAGATGTGGGTTCCAGGCTGAGAGCATTCCACTCACCATAGTTCTCTGGAGCCTTGGCCCACCACCCAGAGAATTAGCCCAACCTCCTGGGTGTGTCTGGCCTCCTCCTCAGGGAAGAACCGAAGGCACTAAGGAAAGGAGCCCAGCGAGGGGGGCACTTGGCCTGTTGCCAGAGCCCTACCACAGTCCCCACTCCTTCCCGGGAAGCAGAACATGCTGCTCCTCCCTCAAAGTGCACAGACCCCCAGGAACAAGGAACACTCCCCAGCCACCAGTTCTAAAACCAAATCTTTATTCTCTAGTTTGAAAAGGAGGGTAAATGGTTGTTCTGTTTAGTTCCAGAGAACAGAACAAGGCCCAGTAGGTAGAAATTATAGGAAAGCAGAATCCATTCATTATAAGGAAGAATTTCTAACAATTTGAATCATCCTACAATAGAACCAGGGCCTCAGGAGGTGGGGAACTCCCTGTCACCTAAGTGCACAAGCAAAGACGGGGTATCCATATGCTAGAAATGTTGAAAAGGAAAGTCACCCACATCCTTCCCTTCAGCTGATCCTCCATCATCAATGGGACAGTCCTTTCCATGCCATGTTGAGCTTTGGAAGGAGTGAAGGAGGGGTTGGGGTGTTCGGACAAAATCCTGGATACAGGGCTGCTGACAACCTGGGGAAGCTCAAAATGCTGGCAGGATGGTGGATAAAGCAAGCCAGACCAAGGAGGAAACTCCCTGGGGGCTGGATCTTCAGGGAAGAAGAGGATGGAATACCTAACAGTAGATGGGCCTCTCCAAGTCTGGGTGCCTGCGCAGGGGGCAGGAGGGAGGGGACAGGGCAGGGGGAGGTATGAGCAGCTCGGCTTCACCTATGGATGTTGCTGGCAAAGGCCTGGGTGCCGTTTAACAAGGCCAGCAGGTTCTCCAAGGTGTATCCAGCTGGTCCACTTTTCCTCCCCAAGCGTTTACTTACTAAAGACTGTACCACACCTACCTCCAAAAATGATCTGAAGCAACTCATAGTAAAAGACAGGGGCATTAAGGCGTTAACACCAGAGGATGGACTGGTGGCTCCTCTAGCCAGAGGGCTCTCAGGGGTAGACGGAGCTATTGCTACTTTTCCCGGGCACAGGGCAGTCAGGACCCAGCCTTGGCAAAGCCAGGTGGAAGCTGGGGTCCTTGCACTCTGAAGTGAGCTTCCCGAGGGGGGTTAACCTCCCGCGCTGCTAACAGGACTCAGCTCACTCTCAGCTCTTCCAGCCCTTCTGGGGCTCCCCTCAGCTCCCTACACACGCCGGCACCAAGGCAGGCAGCCACAGCCCAGCCACGCTCCTGCTGCGAACCACACCAGGCCCTGTCTCTTCCCTCGGTCTCCGCAGCCCCTGCCCCTCTCAGACGTCGTGCTTCTTCTGGTGGGCCAGGAGTCTCTCCTCGTCGTCGAAGGTCTGGCCACAGATGGCACAGCAGAAGGCGCCATCCCGGATGTGGCTCTTGCGGTGGGTGATGAGGTTGGACTTCTGGCTGAAGCTCCTGTCGCAGTCGGGGCAGGCGTAGGGCCGCTCCCCCGTGTGGATGCGTCGGTGAGACACCAGGTTGGACTTCTGGCTGAAGGCTTTGCCGCAGTCGGGGCAGACGTAGGGCTTCTCGCCGGTGTGAATGCGCCGGTGGGCGGCCAGGTAGGGCTTGTGGCGGAAGGCCTTGCCGCAGTCGGGGCAGACGAAAGGCCGCTCCGGGGCGTGGTCGCGCCGGTGGGCGGCCAGGTAGGGCTTGTGGCGGAAGGCCTTGCCGCAGTCGGGGCAGACGAAAGGCCGCTCCGGGGCGTGGTCGCGCCGGTGGGCGGCCAGGTGGCTGCCCTGCGAGAAGCGGCGCCCACACTCTTCGCAGGCAAAGGGCCGCTCGCCCGAGTGCACCCGGGAGTGCGCCACCAGGTGGGTCTTCTTGCCGAAGTTCTTCCCGCACTCGGCGCAGGTGAAGGGCCGCTCCCCGGTGTGCTGCCGCTGGTGGGCCCGCAGGAAGCGCTCCAGCCGGAAGCTCCGGCCGCAGTCGTCGCAGCTGTAGAGGGACGGAGGGGCTTCCGGCCG
Organism: Galeopterus variegatus; assembly: GCF_000696425.1. Taxonomy (NCBI): domain Eukaryota; kingdom Metazoa; phylum Chordata; class Mammalia; order Dermoptera; family Cynocephalidae; genus Galeopterus; species Galeopterus variegatus. The sequence continues at coordinate 79,967 of NW_007729509.1, forward strand.
GTCCCGCGAGGACTGCAGGGGCCCCTCCGCCTGAGGCTCGGCTGCAGGCTCCGGCGCGGCTTTCAGGGGCGCCTCCGGCGGGGGCTCTGCCGAGGGCTCCCGGGCTTCTCGCCGGTGTGGATGCGCCGGTGCGAGGTCAGATAGGGCTTGTTGGTGAAGCGCTTGCCGCACTCGGGGCACTGGTGGGGCCGCTCACCCGTGTGCACGCGGCGGTGGGCGATCAGGTTGGGCTTGTGCCGGAAGCGCTTGCCGCAGCAGGCGCACTGGAAGGGGCGGTCGACGGCATCTCCGCCCGGCCGGGGAGCGGTCACGGCGGGGCGGCCCCTGGGCCGGGGCCCCAGCGCCTTGGCTGCTGCCTCCTCCAGGGCCTCGGCTACGTGCACCCGCTTGTGAGCAACCAGCTGGTCCCACTGGGCAAAGCTCCGGCCACAGTTGCCGCATATGAAGGGCCGGGCCTCAGGGGCAGGGGGGTGGCACCGGCGCTGATGAGCTCGAAGCTGTTTTCGTCGCCAGAAGCGTCTCTCGCATTCCGGACAAGCGATGGGCCGCTTTGCAGCTGAGTGGGCCCGCAGATGCAGAACCAGGGCCACCCAGCCTCGGAAGCTCTGCCCGCAGAGGTGGCACGTGAAGCCCAGGTCTGGGGTGGCAGCAGCATGGACCTGGCGGTGCAGCGCTAAGAAGGGGGCGTGGCGGAAGCGATGGCCGCACTCAGGGCAGGGCAGGGGCAGCCGAGCCTGGCACCTCCTGGCATGAAGCCACAGGGCCACCCAGCCTCGGAAGCTCTGCCCGCAGAGGTGGCATGTGAAGCCCAGGTCTGGGGTGGCAGCAGCATGGACCTGGCGGTGCAGCGCTAAGAAGGGGGCGTGGCGGAAGCGATGGCCGCACTCAGGGCAGGGCAGGGGCAGCCGAGCCTGGCACCTCCTGGCATGAAGCCACAGGGCCACCCAGCCCGGAAAATGCCTTCGACAGTGGGCACAGCGATGGGCCCTGCCCGGGGCCTGGCCACTCGGCTGGGCCACTGAAGTGCCTTGTTGCCTCAGCCCACGCGGCTCCTTCTCCAGGGTCTGGGGTGACTCCTGGGAGGGCCCAGAAAGGAGTCGGGGCTGGGCTGGGCCCATGGCCAGAGGGCCCCTGCAGCGACGTTCCAACATCGGTTCTTCCTCTGCTGAGGGTGGAAAAGCACAGTCACTCTAGAGACCAACTCATCCTGTCCCCAATCCTCCCTCCCGAGCTCAGCTCCTGAGAGGAACTCGCACCTGGGAATTCCTGGAGCCCTTGACAAGAATCTAGACTACGTTTCTATTTCCTTGTATGTTATGCATTATTTCAATCTTAGGTTTTTAGATACCAGTTCATGGACATTTGTCATGTCTTTATTGCCCTGGAAACTTCCAGGAGGGAGGGACTCTGTCTGACACTTCTTGGAATCCCCCCTCATGGCAGCTACCCCAGTGTTAGGAAGGGAGTAAACACTCCAGTGTTGGCTGCACAAACATTCCTGCCACAGGCCTCATAGGAAGCGTGCCCACATTTCTCTACAGTGCCCTATGACTTTTCAGAGTGCTCTCCTGTTGCCCTGTCCTTGTTTCTGCTGTTTCCTGGTGCTACACCTGAGCTTCACAGCAACCTTGTGAGGCTGGACAAGCAGGCACTGAGCTCCTGTTTGACAGATGAAGTAATTGTGAGACTTCAAACGGTGATGGGACTTGCCCGAGATGACACAGTAATCCAATAGCAGAACCAAGACTTAGCCAAAACTCCCAGGCCAGTGTTCTTTCCTCTAAAACACCTGAGTTTCCAAAGAGCTCACAGAAAGAAATTTCTGTAGCCTTTCATTCCTGTCACACCACAGAGGAGGCACTTTCGGCCTCACTAGCCTCAGTCTCAGGGCAGAAGCCTGGAGCCCAGAGAGCAGGTGAAAACAGCCCTCCTGAGAGAACAGGAGGGGAGCACTGGGGGGCTGCTCCCAGCACAGTCTAATGCCAGGCCACCACCTGTCCAGACTGTGCCCGCATTCCGCCTGCCTCCCCTCCTCTACCCACAGGCACAATTAGGACAATTCAGGAAGGAAAGTTCTCCTCAAATCCAAGAACACCCACAGCCTGCTGCCCTCAGGGCCTTGATCCCTGGCTCTGCCTCCCTTGTGGTGCTGGAGATTACTGGGGCAAGAAAAGGGAAGAGAAGAAGAGATTGTAATCTCTGTCCCTTGCCTGGTCCTGCCTCAACCTTTCTAGGGGCTGCCCCATGTTCAGCTCTTCCACAGCTCAGGGGAGCCAAGATTCCTGCACGAGAGCCTCCTACACCTCTTCTACACAGAGGGCTGGGGGCGCCGTGCCTGCTCACCAGCTCCAGACACATTCTCCTAAACTCCCCAGAGCCTGCTCTCTTCTCAGGGAGCACAAACGTGGCTCATTTCCAATGCCAGACTGAGCACAGGGAAGACCCCTGGACGAGAAAGGGATCCTTCCCCCACAGGCCCCTTTCCTTTGGCCAGGATAGGAAGGCATGAGAGCTGGGCTTGTGGAGTGGTTTGGGAACACAACAAAGGCCAGACTCTACCCTGGAGACTGCGGAGCTGGGGATGAGGCTTTTTCCAGCTCCTCCTGGGGATGTTCCTGGGGATACTTTTGCGGCTGCAGCGCCTGCTTCGGCCCACACTCCGGTAGCCCCCAGATGTCAGAGAAAGCTGCAGCAATAAAGACACCCCTACCCCCATGGCAGAGCTCAGACCTCTGAATGCAGAGAGGCCAGCCTTACCTGTGGGAGGGGAGAGAAAACATGTGTGAGGCTCTGAGCTCCTTCAGGCAGTCATCTTTGTGTCCTCACCAACCACAACCCCTCCCCCCCACAAAGCCACATGCTCCAGCCTTAAGCTCTCCACCCTGCCTGGCAGAGTGACCTTAATGGATATTGGATTAATAGATGAGTGTGCCGCTTCACCAAGGAAGTACACTGCTGCCTCTGAGGGTCACTTCCTCCCCTGGTAAGGTCACATTCTCCATTCTGTGGCCAGGGTCTGGGCTTTTCCTGATGGCCAAAGGCCGGCTTATGGCAGCAACTCTGGAATCCCTACAGGCTCCCCTTCCCCCCGCCTCCTCCCAACAGGAATTCCAGGCCCGTTTCCCATGGGGCTGCGCAGGGCGAGCTAGTGTGACCGGGACGCAGAAGCCCCTTCGGCATCGTGGCCGGCCAGGGGAGGCAGAAGCCCTGCACCCTCCTTTTGTATCGCTGCGTGTCCTGCGTCCACGTTCCCGGGCACCCGGTCCCGCTCCTACTAGTGAGCCATGTCGGGTCCCACGCACGGCGCAGCTCGCGGAGCCTGTGCGCAGGTGCGCTCGCCCCCCCGCCCGGCCCAGCAGTGCCCCCCGCGCACACACGGTCGCGCACACTCACGGTCACGCGCCCCGCGGCTGGAGCCGCCCCCGCGCCCCTGTCCGGGCCGTACCTCTCCGGCGGGCTGTGCAGGAGCGCGGCGCCCGTCCATGGAGCCCGAGGGCC